>NW_020450665.1:2195961-2413533 GCF_003343035.1 Apteryx rowi | reverse complement strand
CAAAACGTGCCTGGATGCAATCCTGTGCAATGTGCTCTAGGTGACCCTGCTTGAGCAGGGGGGTTGGACTAGATGATCTCCAGAGGTCCCTTCCAACCTCAGCGATTCTGTGATTCTGTGATTCTGTAAAGTTTATGGAAAAACTCTGCATTATCGGCTTGGCTTTGCATCAGGGCGCTGGCAGAGGAAAGAGAGCCAACACTGGATCTTCATGGGCTAACGAAAAATCAATTTTAATTCCCAAAGGATGAAATTATTGGGGTAGAAAGTAAAAGTCATTAAATAGCCTAGTTTGCTCCAAGGCTAATGATACGGGAGAAGAACGAAAAAGGAAAACTTAAGCTTTGGATTGCTGTATTTGTTATACTGACCTACCTTATGGTTGGACTCCCTTGTTAAGCTAATAGTCAGCTGGTATTTGTAAGTATCTGTATTTTCTCATAGGAAGAAATATAACTGTAAAGCTTGTAGACAACCGATGCTACTACTTCCATTCTCTAACTAAAGCTAGTTGCCATAAAAGAAGGCTGTATTGTCACCACAACACCATCTTTTTAAAAGCTCCTGTGAAATACAGGCATGTAAATTTTGTGTAGTAGCACAAATACATATTAAATAAACTATAAAATATAATATGGGGAGACAGTAATAATTTAAGAGAAAAGAAAAATAGATGTATCTAATTCTGGAGTTTTCTGAGAGCCTTTAGCTAAGTCATTAAAACAGTTTTTTTAAGTACTAGTAAGAAATTGGTAAATACTGACAAGATAAAACAATGAATTGGAATAAATATTTAGTTTTCAACATGAGAAAGCATTGTCTGCACTGTAATATTAGTACTGGTGTCACTTAAGCACATGATTAGAAAAAGATATGGGCAGATATTAGCAACTTTGTCATAGATTTAACATACCTTCTGGTTTTCTTAATTAGGCAGTGGCAGAGAGAGAATCTCCCTACTTAGGTGCTCTAAATTATATTTTGAGAAGCAGTACCTTAATTACTGGTCCAGTGCAACTGGGCTTTCCTGAGTATTAGAAATTTCTGTTTAAATAGTAAAACATGGTCACAGTTTCCACTTCTTCATTGTTTGGTAGTATCGTCCCACCAGTCCATCTATAATTAAACTTCTGCAATCTTTATATGGGTGTGAAGTGAGGTCATAGTGTTTGCCATGCCCTGCCTAGGAAATTACTTGGTTTATATTGTGTGTAATGGTGTTTGCAGTAACCTAACAGGCGAGGCACCGGTCTGATTCCCATAACTTAAATGATCTTGAATGCATTCTCCATTCAAAATACCGTTTTTTCCTTGAGGAGCTCCAAGGCTGGCTGAGACATCTCCTGTGACTCCCTCCTCACAGCCACTCCTCCCAGAGAGCCCGCCAGGATGCAGGAAAAAACAGGTCAATTTAGGGCTGGTCAAAAGACGCTGGACTAAATTTCAGTTAAATTTCAGATAGTCTTTTGCTGCCTTGCACCTCCTCTGTGCACATTGGATTTCAGTGTTTGAAGTCACTCTGAATTTGAGGTCCAAGAGTCTCTCTCTCACATTCCCACTATTGATGCCCTTGCCATATGTGTGAGTCTGCACCTTCCAGCTCATTCTCAGTATGTTTACTTTTCATATAAACATGTATTTATTTTTGGGAAGACTCCTCTTTATTAAATTTTCAGTAGACCTCAGGAGTCTTTAACTCAAGGGGTAACACACATCTTACACAGCAAACTGTTCATACTCTGCTCTGCTAAATTGACTTTGTCTCTCTTTAAAAGTTTGGCTCAAAAACCAAACCCTTCCTGTGTTAAAGATGGAAGCACCACCATGTTGCACCTCAGAATTTGTAATGGGGGGGATGTTATCAAAGGAGACTAGTAGATGGTTTTGGTCTTAGTTTGTTATAATTTAAGAAGACGTAAACTATTAAAACATAAAGTAAGTTTTTAGATACCACATCAGCTTCCTGCCTTTAAAATTGTTCAGTTTGTATATGCACTCTCAGTTAACCACACTGGGTTATGAAAGGGCAGTAATCAATAAGGCAGCTCATTATCTATGATACTTATAATTATCCTGATGCTAGTACTAATGTCTTGGTTTAACCAAAGCATATTAAAAAAAGCGTCCTAACAGGACATCTCATTATCACCCCTATTTTTGCTGTGGAGTTTTATGAGAAAATCATGCTACTCATCCGAACTGCCACAACAACAGCATTATCCCTAGGGTGTTTTTTCATATCAAGGTTAATTTAAAGTGATTAGCATAAGCAATACAGATGTTGCTATGGGGATAGGAACCTCACATCTACCATGATGGACATCACATGCTTGCTGTTACAGCACCAGTATGATTGGATTATTTGTTTTAATGTCATGCGAAACAAGTCACATGATGGAGATCAGAATCTTCTTAATAGCATTTCATATTCTGGAAATCAATCACCTTTTCTCCATTTCTCAGTATTAAAAGTGCCTGAAGAGCACATAAAACAGATGTCTTTGGTTTACTGCTGCTTGTATCTGAGTCTGTTTGTTTGGTAAAACCTACCATTAATGACTAAAATAAACATCTGTATGAAAACTGCAAAACCAATTCATTATATTATACCATAATTACAGTTAATATTTTGAATAGCCTGAAATAAAATCCTGGCATAAATGAAATTTGATCATAGTTTATGATATATCCCTGCACTGAGTGCATGTAAAGACTGATGCATTGATACGTGGTTCAAATGTGAGTAAAGTCAGTAAAAAGCACCTTACTTGCCTAAGTACACTTTAGGTAAAGTCTTGCGAGTTCTCCACTTTCAATTCAATCAGAGGAGTATTCCCGATCTGGCGGTATTAGTAGAGAAAAAGAGAAAAATGTTTCCTGGGGACTCAATAAGGACAATAATTAAAGAAATGTGGCATATTTAAACATTAATTTTAATGCATTTTTTAATAACTCCTAACTATCATAACTGTGGGCAAAAGACCATGATTAATAGAGTATTTAGCAATATCACCTTGGTGGAATGGGATGTTTTTGTGATCTACAGGAGCGTACTTTAGTGTCTAYTGGGTGCTGTGTAACGTCTCTCGGAGACACTTATCTTTCACCAGTGACTGCGTAGGCAACAAAARCTCCTAAATCTGGTCTTCTAAATTATGTCTAGAATAAATGCTAAAGTAACTTAAGCTGCAGCTTATTAACCTTTCCCTCCACTTTCCTCTCTCATGACTATTATTATGACTGTTTGGATTTTATATCTAAGATTTTCTTGTTTCCAGTAAAATAGAAGCAGTCAGTTGGGAAACTGCTCTGACTTTCTCAATAATTTTATGTCTTTGTTGTGTGATTGGGTTTTAAGTGTACCAATTTTGTTCTATACAGTGCGATATTATACTGAAAAATAGTAAGAAAAAGGGCTGTGTAAAGAGGATGTTTGAACATACTGAGAATAACAAAGAATATTTTAAACTTGTACAGTATTTGCCTGAGCATTGACTTAACAAAACTCTCACTTCTACTTTTAAGGTGGAATAAAATTGTGTTTTATGTAACATCTTTCACCTCTCAGGGAGTGTCAGAAAGTAATTAGAGACTGATATTATCAAAGTCTGGTAATCATGATGTTAGCAGTGCTTCAAGCCTGATCTAGTGATGGCACTGGTCAGTGGAAATGGCTTTATTCCACATTAGCTGAGATTCTGTGGTTATACTGTCCTCTTTTCACAAGAGTTATTTGGACCTTTTAATTTTCAAAGAATAGTCACCTGGGAAGGGAAAGAATTCAGTTTTCTGAGTCATCACTGGAAGGGCACAAACATAAGCAGCTCAGTGTTCCGAACCACCCTTGAGCAGTCAAATGAGCGATGTGTCTAAAAGCTCAGATTATTGTAAAAAATCTCTGTATTCTGAGCAGTTCAGTTGCCTGTTGATCGAGCCATCAAGTATTTGACTGTAGAGAATGTAAGCACACTATGAAAAGAAAGATAGACAAATTGATGGGTTAGTTTTCTTCACAGTTGTGGCCCTTTCTATTCATGCACACCTGTGCAAAGGGAGACATAATACTCAATTCTTCACACACCTTGGTATGGCTATTATTTTTAGCTGGCAACAACTACACTATATAGTGATCTTCTTAAGGCATGGGGAAGTTGTGTCTATCTTTATAACTGTAGTGAAGCAAAACAATTGTTGCTGACCGGAATCTGAAACTCCTTCTATTCTGCCTGAAAAATAGCTTTATCCACATCTTCATGCACAGTTCTCCCCAGGCAGGTGTTAAGGGTGTATATCCAAGCTCTTTCCATTACTAGAGGTTGCTGCAATATCTGAACTAGCTAGAAACAATCAAAAAATAGTAGCACATACAAGCCATTTTACTTCGCTGAATGCTACATCAGGCAATGTACATCCACTCCAAGTCCTTATTCCTTCTCAAAAGTTTGGTAAGCCCTTGATGTAYAGAACTCTTCAGCATTGTATTCCTTATGTGATGGTAGGTATTGGTGCATTAATACCACTACAGTAAGGCTACTAAATAATACCTCAGAAATAGAGAGGCTTCAGTTCAGTTCTTTTATTTCAAAGTTGTTCATTCTGATAACATTCTGCTATTAACATAGAATATAAAACAGGATTTTAAGCACTTTTAATGATATTCACTATTTCAATGAAAAATACTTTCAGATTGATTCACCATTATGTTACTCTGATCATTTTATACAACTGATGTTACAGTAAAACTACAGTTACTGGAATGGTAGATCACACCCAAAGTATTTCTGATTTAAAAAATAGTAATTATTGTTAAAAGATAATCTGATCACTTTAGGCAAGGATTAGATACTTGAGATGCTAATTCTTATATATACTAAAGGCATTTCAGAAGATTTCTAAAGAAGAAATTTGAAGAGATTCAAAGACATTATTCAGTATTCAAAGACATTAGCAGTTATATTGGTGAAATGTTTAGTGAATAAAAACGTGAGCCCAACTTTCTGAATTTTCAAAAATTTTCATTATTTTCTTTCCATTTTGAATATTTCTATACTTCCAGCTACATACAGAGGATATATATATATATATATATAAAATATATATCTCATAAAAAAATCAAGGTTACGAAGACTGCTCCTGAATTATTTCACACTTTCCAGATTAAAAAGCAAAGGATATTGTATAAGACTTTGAACCCCTTGTGTAGCGAAAAGAATTTGGGAAATGTGTTATGACCTTTGACTAAGCTTTTAGATTTACTGTATATTCTAACCAAGCTTCCAGAAATTCACCCGTCAGTACTTAGAGCTGCCGTATCTGTTGACAACAACAGCCCTTAAAATCACTGTGTCTCTCCTGCAGTTCAATTTCCTATGCTCCACTTTGCTGCCCTACATACATTTTATGTCTAAGAACAAGCATTTTTTTTCTCAGTATTGCTATACAAGTATGGCATTTCCCCCCCCGCCCCGAATTTCTATGCAAATGTTTTGACTTCTTTCATGCTGTAATTATGTATTATGATCTAACAGTCTACTCAGAGAAGATTAGTAATCCTCCCATGTTTACAGAAGCAACATATTTAAAGAGTAATGGTTGGTTTACAGCAAAAAGAACGTTTTCCACTGATATGTTGGCCCCCTTAAAATGTTATTGGTAATTTCTGTTGTTCTTTTTAATCATTTAATTGTATTCTAGCTCTGTTAAGAGGAAAAATCATTAGAAAGTATTGTAATACAGAAATGTCATATCCCAGCACATCTTAAAGCATTTTTATAGAGTTGTGAACTTGCAAATATAAGGTCAATACTTTCCCAGAGCTGGCATGTAGTCCCACTTTAATTTTAGCACTACCAGTGAGATCCAGTTATCCTTACCCGAGATCTCCCTGTGTAACTTTAAAAACAGAAAATAGCAGTCCCTCAGTTGTTGTGAATCAGCATAGCTCTGATGAAGTCAGAATTTTAAATACATGCCAGGAAGGAGTAGGAATTGGTATTTGGCACTTATTTATCATTATCATTCTTAAACGAAAAGAATTAAAGTTTCAGATGATTTTAGTGTAGCTGTGTTTGTTTGAGTGATGTGATTGTATTGTGATAAAAACAGTTTCTAAATTATGTTCAAACTAAATTATGTTCAAACATCTATAATTAATTCGTGTTTTTTTTTCTAAAAAGCTCAGTGTTGGGCTGTGCTCATATTAAAGAAATGGGAACTACTGTATTAATAACCGTGGGAGAAGACTTAGGGCTCCACTTGGACCCACTCTAAATATATAATTGCCTGTCAATAAGCTTGCAGTCTACAAAGTCCAGGCTCCTTGTAGAAAGTCTGCGTTTCCTTATACTTCATCCTTTATTGTGATGTGCATCGACTATTTGGGCGTTTGGAGTGAGGACTGGAATGAACTGGAATAATCAAAAATTTGTAAGGGTACCAGACTCTGATTGATTCTACATCCAGAAGTGCTGGGGAGAGGATGYGGAAATGACTGCAGATTTGATATAGAACAGGGTATGTCAGATTTCAAATCCTAAGGAAAGGAAAGAAGGATTTATAGATTTTCTGCTCTAAGGCTGCGTGGCCAGGCAGAGCTCTTGTGTTATTGTTTGTGGCGTGCTCCCGGCTTTCTTGCTCCTGGACTTGACTGTTGCAGACCAACTCCCCCATTTTCCTCCTTAGGTGCTGTTCAAGCCTGTGAGAAAAAAAGGAGTTAAATCCTCACGCTCGCCATAGTTAGCATAAGAAGAGAGGGCAAAGTTAGGACAGGAGTTCAGACACTCTTTTTATTCATTATCCATAATGTTTTTTCAGCCATGATGGGAGCTTCTCCATGAAAAGAGGTGAAGTAATTTACTTCTGTAGAGCAGAGAGGGAAAGGCTTGTGATGCACCCAAGGATGAGAAGAGGAGGACAGTTCAGCACCTGTATTCCTCTACCCTTGATCCAGCTATCTTTGTGTGCGTGGTCAAACTTTTTCAGGCCTCCTAAGAGAAAAGGCATGAGGATTTAAGGTCACAGTTCTGCTTGTTAATATTATCATCCCAAATGAAGCTTTTAGTAKCCTATTTCATTCCACTTGCGAAAAAGATGAGAATTTATTAAGAGCTCTCTCTCTCTCTAAATCTCCCATTACTAAATTAAGCATGGAAGTGTGGTTTTCTTTTTCCTCAGATACCATTTGTTTCCCAAAAGTAATTACAATATCAGCTTGATAAAGGCTGCTAGTAATTTTGTTAAGAAATTTTCTGAAAAAGAACAGAGTAACTTAACAACCTAAGAGAATTGGCTGTGGGATCTACTGCACTCGGGAGACTGCTGTGCTCCCCATTAGGAATTCCAGCCACTGTAATTAGCAGCAAATTTCCCTATCTCTGTATGTTAAACAGGGAATTCATCTTTAGTTCGTTTCTGCCTGGGGCACAGAGAGACCGGAGGAAATGAAATGCCTGGGTTAAGCAGTGTTAGGTGTACTGGAAGGAGGCAAAGCCACAAATTATTCTGGGCTCTGATTTATAACCTGTGCAACCCTGTCAAAGGCAAGGGTCTCACCTCAGTTGTAATCCAGAGAAAACTGCAAATGCACAGGTATGTAGGAAACACCCACATAGAGAAATTGTGGAGTTATGGATGAGATTGTTTAGAAACTAATGAATAAAAGATGGATATTTCCATTGTAGTCACTGTGCAAAGACAACTAGTAACTTCAGTGACCTCTTTTACTGCCTATGCGGTATCAGACCTTGTATGAGTAAACATTTTCGGTACCAAAACAGTGAGACATAGGGAAGGTGATTAGCATGTAACTAGAGTATATAACTAGGCTGATAATGTCTAATATTGTCTGTCAGCCATCCTATATGACTGTTGACCATTTTTTTGGTGCTGAATGGTAATCGTACAAGGAAAGGAGGCACATATTTCTTCAGTATAATATATATATAATTCAGTATAATAAATAGCAAAGCTAGATATTTATAAAAAATAGCAAATTGTTTTTCCTTATGCATTTTATTTAACTATTTATCAACTTTGCTGGTTTAGATGCTATATTTGAGTATCCCCCACAAATGGAACATAAGTGTTGTAAATAGTCATGAATCTGTACTCATAATACTTCACAAAGTGTGAGCGAAAGCCAGTGGAAAGGCTCCCTGTTGCCCTTTTAGGGATCTCAAAGTATTTTATGTAACTCTTTCCTGGGAAGTAAGAAGATAGATAACAAAGGGTTTCAGAAACCCTTCTTTTGTCTCATAAACAAATGGTTTATTATAAATATTTGCACAAACTGATGAAACAAAATAACATATCATTATTTGAAACTTGACCTGGCTCTGAATTTTATAATCCGCTTCTGTTTCTCTGGTTGTCATAAACAAAGTGTGATAGAAGTGCTCTTTTTGTTTAAGCAAAAAGAAGAACCAGTGATAAACTTGGCAATTTAGGTTCTTTTCTAGTTTATGGTTCAGGCACTACTAAAGATAAACGCTGAGCTGAATTATATTTTGAATTATCCAAAAATGCTACTCATTTCAAACTTATACTTATTAATTCCTAATACTAGCAGGAATGACAGAATGTAGAAAGAAAAATGACTAAAAAATTACAAAGCAATCCATCATAGTACTTCTTGGAATACCTTATATTTAAAAACTAGGGGAAGTAAAGAAGACTGTTTTAGATCTGGCTTTGCACTTGCACATTAAAAAAGAAAGCATTTAATTACTTTGGTGTCAAAAGCTTTGCTAATACCACACTAATCTGCATATTTTTTGTTGTTCACCCAAGGTAATTTCATTCTATGTTAAAACACTTATCTAAAAAGACCTTGACTGTCTTTAGAGGAAAGAACAGATTAAAAAACATAATCAGCCCTTTTTCTTGGGTTCACAAAAGGCAAACTGAACTATCTGATCTTTACCAAAGTGTTCCTTGAATGTCAGATTCACAGATGACTTTTTTTTTCCCCTGTTATTTATGCTGCTTATACACTTTAAAACTAAACTTCAGTCTGGCTATCAAACCATAGCTAAAGCCCAAGGATAAGCAACTGTTAATTCATAATAATAGAATAACTCTTATGAAAAAAACAACTGCAAAATGCTTTGAAAAATAATGTTATGAGAAAAGAGATAATATTATAAACTGAGATTTTAATTTTTTTCCTTACAGTCTTGACATTATCATTACTCCAGTCAGCGTAACAGAAATGCTAAATTTCTGACTGAGATCCATTTGTTTTGTCTGTGGAAGAGGCTGCGTGCATAGTGGGGCTGGCTGGAGTTTGCTGTCTGAGATTTTTATCTTTGCATTGGCTTGTTGTTAGGAAGTCGTGGCAATCTGACTGCTTCTGGGGAAACTAGACCTCATCTACAGTGCATTATTGTGCCATTAATAGATTGTATTAATTATAAGCCTCAGAGGCTTCTTTTGGTCACCTCTAGAAGCCAGGAAGCAATTTCTTTTCCGTTATTGTATGACAAATGGCAAGGGGAGAAGGACAAGGGGAGAGGTGAGTTGCTGAAACATCAGAGATCACTAGGGGCAGGAGACAGCATGCATTGCTGCTGAAAAGTCTCATCATCTGCTTTGTTGCCATACTTTTCTTAGACATTCCAGGTTAAACTTAATGACGGTAAATGATATTAATCGGTTCTTAATTGCATAAAGTGGCATTTATCCTCTGTAACAGTTTTCAAACCTCTTCCCTGTCTGCAAATCCAGTAGGGTTTTGAAGCCGTAGCAATCCGTCAGGTTATCCCACAAGAGGCTGCACTTAACCAGCGGGGGGACCAAGCCTGCCCATCGCAGGACCACAGCCAGGAGCTGGGGTCCTGGAGCACAGCAAACCCCGTTGCGGAAGTTCAGGGACATTCTCAGCGAAGGCAATAGCAATGGGCAAGATGCTTGCCCTTGAAAAACCAAAGAAACTAAAAATATTGACAGGACAGGATGGCTGTTTCTTGAATAACATCAGCCTGATAAGTTTGTCATGACATAGAGGGAAGGCCAGAGAAAGGGCCTGGGGGACAAATGTTGTAATAAAATTCAGTGTGTACTTTTCAACTTTGTGACTTCTGGTGTTGGCAGAAGAGAAACATCTCAGGAGGTTGTTACTATGGAAGAGCAATCATGTTCAGGAAAGAAATAGCTTCTATTTCTCTGGAAGAAACTGAAAGAACTGCTAAGTCATTATACCCTGTTAAATCCTTTGGCTAGGGATATTTTTCTTCTGTAGAATTTAAAACAGGTATGCAAGAATATGAGACACTTATATGTTTGCATACACATCTAGAATTATTCATTTGATATAAATAAACATAGCTGTAATAAAATCAGTAAACACAGAGAATTTACACCATGTGAAGAATCAGCCCATAATATTTGCATACTATATATGAATAATATTTACCACTCTATCTCAAGTATTTAATCGTGATTTTGCATTTTTACATAATCGTATCCATTATTTACCCCCCCCCCCCAAAGTGGCACTGGCAGCAGCATGACAACTGAACTCTTTATTCTTCCTACTTCAATCTGTTTACTGATTATCCAACTAATTGCTGCTAGACCTTGTACCTCAAAATGCATTTGAATTCATTTATGGCTTGGTTTTCTAGGTAGCCATCATCCAGCTGTAAATACATTGAAGTGTCTTAGTTCTGATTGTTGGAAGAGAGATCCAAATAAACACTGTCATGATGATTTTTGAATACCAAACCATGTTTGATTAAGCTTTTGTCTAGTTTTTGTCAGAATATTTGCATTCTAGGGTTTTCCTATCAGTCATTTGTTTTATATTCTCCTCTGATATTTTACGTTATTTTAGAATATTGAAAAAAATGGTGAAAGCACTGAAATTGATTCCCCCTTTTTTTTTTTTTTCCTTCTTTTTCTCTACTTGGTTATAGTTCTTCATTGACTCTTGTGCTACAGATTTCAATTTTTAAATGCTGGTGGAGCATGGATGCAGACTGCCAACATCAGTTAGCTCATGGCGGGCGTATGTTGTCTGTAGTTCAGCTTGAGCATAAATATTATATACCTGAGCTCCCATACTATCAGTTTTTCCGCTTGAATGGCTTTATGCTTACCCCAAAGAGAACTGTAATGAGGCCATTAAATGACACAGAACATACTCTTGGTTAATCAAAAGGAAGCATTCTACCCTCTGTGCTACCTTTTTGTAGAGTATTTTATTCTGAATGTACACAAATATGAGAACCTGAGATAAAAATATTGAAGGCAACCATACTTTTTTCTTTTTCTTTTCTTGGTGTAGTGGTATAAAAAGTCTTCTCGTGTGCTACCTTGCAAAACTGATTAATTTCTGTATAGCATATGTGTGGCACCCTTGCTTTTTTCTCCAGGACAAACACTCGCATAAGCTAATTGATCATAGACACATTGAAGTCAGGCAACTAAGAGTGTGTATGCCAGATGGGTATCTGTCCTCTTCCATCTAGTCTATTCATAGCACTGTTGCTGCTGAAAACATTGCTAGCTGTGGGTGTTTCTGAGAGGTGACTGAGCATCTGCTACACAGAGCTGGTTGACTAAGATTTTGCCTGGTTAACTGAAGAGCTTTTGGATCTTAATTGCTTACTTTTCTGCTCTAAGGAAGTAAATTTCCATTGATGTAGGACTTGGATTCCTACATGCTTCTTTGTGTCAGGCTTTCATTGGTCTAGATGTACATAACATTCCTACAGGTAAAAAAAAAAAGAATTAAAAAATCAGAAATAGATACAGATATTTTGATAAGAAAAGCTTTGTTTCTGAGAGAATGACTGTATTTCCCAGCTGAAATTTGTTTCTGAGCTCTGAACAGTTTAAAATTAAAGCAATCAAACCAATGAAGCTACTCCGTTTCCTCATATTGTCAAGAAATAAATCCTTAGTGTGCCAAATGTGTATCTTCAGGGCAGCAGCGTGAGGAAAAAAAATGATCCCAGCACTTTTAAAGATATTTGACTAAAGTACTTGGCATCCTCCACAGCAGGTAGAAAATCACGAAACATTAAAACCCAACTATCTTAAAGCCAATTTATTAAAACAGTTGTATCTTCAGACACACCAAAGGGAAAATTAAATCAACTATCTTTATAAAATGTATCAAAGTAATTTGTTTTACTGCACCTCAGCAGGAGGAAAAAAATAAAATAAAGACAAACCTGCCACCGGTAATGAATAAGGAACACTCCACAGCAGGAAAGAAAAGAAACAGAAGGAAAAGAAAAAAAAACCCCACAGGATTTAAGGAGGTCATCATAAAGAGTGCCATGCGCAACATGACAGCTGTGGTCAAAATAGACACACCCTTGTAACTGCATGCTGGCGTTCATCCAGATATGACAGTCTCCTCTCACTGTTAGTAGTCTATCTTACAAAGCCTCTCTTTGTGTGCATTAAAAGAAGCTATAAAGATGGCCCACCAAGGTTGCTTACAGAAGTTAAAAATAATTTTAAAAAATCACAGCAAACTTTAACTTATATTCAGTGTAACACCATTGATTTCCATGAAGCTGTAAGACAGGGAAAATACAGCCATATTGGAAACAATGTCTTCCTGAACTTGGAGAATCATATATGTTTTGTCTCTTCCCTTGGGTCACATCTCAGCTGTTTTCAGGAAGGGATTTGCCTTGCTGTACTGATGGTTTGAGCCTCTGAAGTATCCTCGAGGATGCAAAGGATGCCGAATGCTCTGGCAGGTCAGTGGTCATACTGCACCGAATAAATTCTGCCAAAATAAAGATTATTTCCTAAAGATGGCTGAAAATATTTTTAGAAGACAAGTGTTTTTGTATTGAATGTGAGTTTTGCATTATGTGGCCATAGTATTTTTAACATACTCCTTGGAGCTATCTCATCGCAAAATGGTATAAAAGTGACATTAAACTATCCCATTGAATGGTTGTCACTCATGGAGAATGGGAAAAGTTGCAAATGGTTATTAATTCACTTCCAAAAATTCTTCCAATAGACAGCTGTTATTCTTCTAAAAGAAGCCAATGTAAATTAACTCCATATGAGAAATACTTGTAGCCACATGCAGTCCTCCTGACTTCAGAAAATTTCTGTGCAGCCTTAAAGATTTTGGAATTAGAGCTAAATCCTACCAGGAAAAAAACAACAATTAAAAAGTCTCTTTCTTCTTATTGCTACAAATACTCTCTAACATTTTCCAGAAAGGAATTCCCTGCTAAGTATGTAATGAATGATGCACTAAGAATAATTTCTGATCTTTTTGAGAAGAGGTGTGACTAAAAAGGGATCTGTTGGCCTGTTAGCTTGGCTTCAGTGTTGAAAAAAATAAATTAAAATTATTTGCAATGGAAAAGATATAAAAGGGGCCTCCCCACCCAAAAAAGCTAATTTTAATTCCTATTGTATTTGAAAGTATGCAGATGACAATATTTATATCTTCCCAAAGAAATCCTCAATGGTACCTCAAGAAGTAAATATATAGAGGAGCCATTTTAGGATTAAAGGGAAAAATAACAAATGAAACCAAAAAAGGTCTTTGGCAAAAAGGAGACAGAGTGTTACGATTAATGAGACATTCTTAAATAAGACAGTCTTATTAAAGATTAGTTTTAGGGCCACTATCATTTCTTATAAATGATTTATAAGATGGGATCAAGAGCACAATTTAAATACGTTTGTGACATAAAATGAGTTTAAGAYCAAACAATCCAAATGACATTGATAGAAATCAATAGGATTTGTACAGATTAGGGAGTAAGGATATAAGGGGGAGAGAGACAAAAAAATTTGCTGCACAATGGAATTTCAGTGCATGGCGTTGATGTATTTTATCGCTTCAGGTCTGAATAGCATAGCTTATAAAGTGGTGTTATAGTCCCAAATGAAATCTATTTTTTCTAATAAAATTTATATATCTTCATAGCCCCTTAAGCTTGCATAGCTTGACTGCATAACAAACAGTTTGCGTCTCTAATGTAGTAGCTCCATAATTCAATGGTTTGAGGTAATTAAAACGTGGAATGTATGAATTGTGCTGTGCTGCAAGAATAACAGCTTCCCACCCCATGTCATTCTTAATGTGTGCAAACAGGCATCTGCTCCCCAAAAGCTGTCAGCCATTAATGTTCTGCTGCAGCAAGGGATAAAAAATTAAACAGGTCCTGCAGGTCCAGCTCGACGTGGGCCCAGTCAGCCCTGGTGAGGAACATGAAAGCAATGCCGGGAGGACCAGTGATTTGTGGTTTTAAGGAGCTGGAAGGCAGGCCTTTTCTTGCCTTCCCTTCATAGAGTGGAAAGCGTCTTTTGTAGATGTCACTAAAGCCTTCAGAAAGTATCTGCTGGTGCTTGCTGGTCAGGAGATGAGGAAGATCCTACTTCCCTGAACATAGTGAAAATTTTTCATGTCTCCCTTTACAGAGTAACTCCTGTGCTAAGCGTGAGCTTGGCAGAAGGATATGTTTGGTGCCCTAACTCAGTATTCATGGCAGAACACTCCACAGTCACAGGGTAGAAACTGCTCATGCTGTTGCACAGAATAGCAACTGTGTGGTCTTTATCTTCCTGTATTTTTCAAAGCAGAGCAATTCTAGGTGGTAATAATTGCATGTTACATGTTACAAAGTCCTTGGAAGTAATTTAAAAGCAGGAAACAATATGGACCTGGTCCTACAAATACTTMCAAAATCAGTGCTCATTGTTTAAATTTGAACTCATGCATGCATTTTACCAGGATAAAAACACTGAAGAGGAATTAGAAGCCAATCCAACTTACAAACATCAATCTTTTCTCTTCTTGCTATTGCTTAACAATTGCATGTTGGCCTTTCATCTTTCTTGGACTTCCAATGGCAAGAGGAAACACATACTTTCAAGACCTTCTGTTTACCAAATATTGTAAACTGTTTTTCTTTCTCCCAACCCACCCCATTCTTTTCCTCCTGTGATGTTCTCAGTTGGTCTTTCCTCCTTCACTGGTGTAGCCACAAAGGTGGAAGAGCTAATGATGCACAGGCAAAACTAATGAGCAGTCCATTGTATGCTTAAAACGTTTGATTTAGAGGCTTCTCTGAGTCCATGCAAAGCCTGTAAATGAGGATTATTGGATGATAGCAACCTAGATAGGGTCCTGATGATAGGGACTTATAGTGTGTGTACTATTTTTCTAATAGATATATGTTGAAAAGATGGATTAACTCTGAGTCGGTCACTGTGGAAAATATGTTTCAGTGGATAAAAGCTCAGCTCTCTTTGGCTCTAAGTACAGGAATAGCATGAGGTTACAGAAAGGAGTTAAGTGAGATATTTGGTATGAACACTTAGACTGTTCTGAAATCTTGTCTTTCTGTCTAATGCAGAGCAAGAAGCAAGCAGGCATGCAGTGTCTGCAATTATATTAGAAAGCTTCTCTCTATATAAAAGGAGCTGTGAGTATATCTTGAGAATATGTGACAATTTGTAGAGTTTATAGCACTCCCTTTTCCTTTGTGCTTCCAGGGTATTTCTAGGTTGCTAAGTTGCCTGCATGATCTGGTATAAAGTCATCTGAGCCCTACCTACTCCTCTGACATTTTGATAGTGGGTTATTATATTCCACTTGTGTTTTCTTGCTATTCGTGCACTTTCCATTCTGCGGATGGGAGAGTGGGTATTTGATGCTTAGCGCCCCTTCTCTCCCCACTTCTCCACAGACACTCTTCATGTCAGTCTTTCTCGAGCAAGGTACCCTCTTCGAGCTGCTCCAGGAGGAGGGATGAAAGCCTCAAGATCTGCCGAGACTGTTTCGTGGATTCCTGCAGGCTGTGCAGGTGGCAGCCAAATAGCTCGCCAGCTCCAAGTGGGGAGAAGGAAGCATGGGAATGAGCTTAGTGTTTGGGGCTTTCACTGAGGGCTACACTCACGTTTTATTTAGTTCTGTATGAAGGATTTGCTATTTCTAGTCTTTACTCTTAACTAGAGCAGAGAAGCTGAGCGTGTTGTATGAAGGAGCTGGACCCTGAGGCTGAGATAAGGACAGTGGTTATGCCGGGCAATGGCATTGCTGGCTGTCATTCTCCCTTGAGAATGAACCCAAGACAAAAACCAAATGAAGAGTCTAGTATCAGTAGGGAATACAGATCTATCAGAGGTGTATATGAAGGTTAGGGAGATACATGTCCTTGCACTGGTATCGACATGACACAGTACTCTTCAGTTCCAATGGTATACAAGTACAGTGATCCGGTTTTGCATTTAATGTACACATAACAGTATTTGAGTGAAAGATTAATTTATCAGTAATATAAATATGTTAATGCAAGATATGTGAAAAGTGAAAAGATTCAAGAATGTGATCACATATACTTTTGAAATCTAATCAAAATATCAGTTTTAATCTCATTTTAGCAGCTATCTAAAGTATCTCTGTATTGCTTCAGAAAGTGTGCAACATAAATATGGGTATGTGCTGGAGCTTTATTAGGATATACTTTCATATCTAGTCATGAAAGGAGAGGTCAAGATGAATCAGTTTTACTACAGTGCCATGTGCTGCTCTGCCACAAGTCTCGTAAAACCCTGAAGCAGAATTTATGTTGTTCAGGTTTTTACTGTAGATTAGGAGGAGAGAGGAGGATTTATCATTAACAGAAAGCAATGAGATGTTTCTTGTTTGTGTTTGTTTTTCTTCTCATAGAAATGGATTGTACAGGCTTCTCCTCTTATGTAACTCAATTGATGTATCTGATCTATGAAATGGATCAGATCCATTCCATCTAAGTGGAAACAATACCTGGATTAACTCAAATCTGATAACAATATGCTTTAGAAATAACCAGAAGCAAGAAAACTAATTAATATTTTCTTTAAGTATGAGGTAAGGCACAAGATTTGTAACAAGGCCCCCTAACCTATTGTTAATTTACTGTTTGATTACATCTGTGCTTAGTCATGAAGAGTAGTGTTACAAACATTGCCTTGCCTGAGAAATATCCAACTTTTATGCATTTGAAAGGACAGCTCTCTCTGTCTAGTTTGTGTCATAAAATCCTGCACTGAGGGCAAAGAGTCCTCTCCAGACGTATCATCCAAGTGAGTCAAGCATAGCTGTGTTAGATGCTCCTGCAGGAGAGTGGAGCTGGTCAGGCAGCAACCGCTGCCTGCTCCGTGAATGGGAAGACCTGTGGAGGCCGGATGGTGAGCATCTACTCCTGAAGGTCTCGACTGCAGAGTAAAGGGCATGTTTTAGGGACTGGAGACATGCTTACTTCACTGGCTGGAAGCTCTGCAGTAATCTCTGAAAATACTTGAAAACTGAGTTCTAAGTAAAAACAGGGTCACTCCAAGCATAATCAAAGCCAGTTTTTGCGTGCGCTGTTTCTAGAATTACTGAGTTTCCCAAATTCAATTTATTTTGTTTGTTTCTGTGTAACAGAACAACTATGCAATGGGCTAAATTTGGTTAAAACTTAGCTGACAAGTGTAATGAAAAATAAATTACTTGAGCAAACTGTTTTCAGTGGAGAAGGCTTGCACAGTCAAATCAAGCTGGGGCCTCGATAATGCCCTGCTGAAACTTGTTGGAAATGTGAAATTCATTCTCCATGAAGACAGAGAGCTAATCTGAGAAAAGCTCTTTATTTGGTGCAGACAACCAGAGGTCTTATCTTCCGATGAAAATATTTTTAAAAGCAATCAAAATCCACAATTTTGATAATTTTGTAATATGTCTGAGCTTATTTATCATGTTGGGAAGAATTAGGAAACTAGTAGCACTTTGGGGTGAGTGTTATATTACTGGAGGGTAATAATGTGTTACTGTAGTTTTTTAATCACTGTAGTCAAGGCCCAGAACATTGTTTTGCTGGAGTCTGCACAAACACAGAATCAGAAAGTGGCCTGTACCCTTAGCGGGATTGAAAGAAAAGATCAGACAATAAATAAAAGAAGGAAGTAATCGAAGAGGGAACCAAAGGAGACAGTGGAATAATACCAGTCAACATGAAAGGCAGTTGCATCAGTGGCCATGCTGTTTTCATGGCAAGAGAGAGTTGTAAGGCAGAATTTTAATGAAGCAATCAAGAGGTTTTACAGATGTTTATGGGAAGTTCCTCCCAAGCACAATGAAAAAGCCTCCTGAAAGTGAGCAGCAAAAATGATTTGCTTAATCATTTTTTAAGTATTTTTCCTTCTCATTTAACAGTTTCAATTCATCTGCAGCATTGCAGCCTCACTTACCAGCTACTGTAGGCCCTGCGTTAACCCAGACATTCTGTGGCTGAGTTTGGCATGGTCTGTGGAGCTTTATGCATCGCGTGAAAAATACAATTTAAAAAACAAAAACATCTTCCTTGTTTTTTCTAGCGCCATTAGATAATACCACAGTGGTTCAACTCTTATCTGTGTCTGCTTTGGAAAGCTGTTGACAAAGATGACTGAGGGAACAATTTCCCCCCCCAGTACTAATGCTCCTGGGAATCATCAGCTCTGGCTAGGGGAACTCAGTGGGTAACTTTAATGGACTCTTTGTTATGTCACCATAGAGAACAATCCTACACTGGCAAATGAATGAGCTAAATGATCTAATAAGTATTTTCCATCTGTAATTTCTTGCAGGGTATATTAAGTACGCTCTCCAAGATTTTCCTTCCTTTCTCCAGACAACTTGAAAGCCTTGTGCTCCTAAAAGAAACCAGCAGTGAACCTTGTTTTTCTGAAGGTGAAAGGTTCTTGCATGGAGTAAATCACCGCTATAGTTTTTCTTTGGAGAGGGGATGTAGGGGAGAAAGCTGCTACATGCTGCTTGCTATAGCAGCTGCATGTATGGGTGGAAAGCAATAAGCAACACTGAATCCAGCCCCACTGGAAAAAGGTTTCCCTTTTCTAGGGTATAAACATATATAGTGGGCTTTGCGCCATCTGGGATTCAATTTCTTTTCTAAATCAAGTGAACTGTTCTACAGCAGTTCAGGGTCAGTTAAAAGCATTCTTTCAGGTTAATTTTGGTCCCTATTGCAAAATTCTAACAAGTGTTTCTATTAGTCTTTCCTGTTTCTGAGGATATTTTCTCTTCTCAGTTTATCCTTTTGTGGGTTTTTTCTTTTTCTCCTCTTTTGGTCTTGAAGTTCAAATACTATTTGAGTAGTGACTTACAGCTAAAATCATAGAGGAAAAATGAAACTACTTAGAATTCAGTAAAAAAGGGTAAGTTATCTTACCTCCCTTTCACAAGTGCCATGAGAGGGATTATGGAAGACCCAGTTAAAAATAGCTCTGAGGTGTAGGTCTGCAGAAGGACATCTGAGGAATCTGTAGTAAGGCCTTTCTTAAATATACTTCGGAGCTGCAAGTGGAGTCCCTTTTTTTGTTTTTCTCAAGGCTGGAAGGGAGTTGGGGTCCATCGTGCTATTAAATGCTTCTAATGTATTTTCTTTAGCTGGTTTTGTATAAATGTGCACCAGAAAACATATTACACTTGGTAAAGTAAATAGAGTATGCAAATATCCCAGTCAGAGGTGTTCAAAAATGCTTTTGGGAATAATATTCAGTAAATAAATAAAGAAAGGTAAATTAGTGCAGTCCACTTATTGACAAGTGTAGTTAGTCTTTCACGTTTCTGTGCAGAGAGTAAGTAACTGTCAACACGACAGTCTTTTGAGGTATGCTGGCTGGCAAATATTATGCCATTGTAAAAATGAAAGAAACCAATGCAGAAATGCAAGTCAGACACAGACCAATAATAGGGTAAAATTGTCTTGCTGCCTTACACTCAAGGCCACCTCTCTGTGTGTATGTGGGGGTGTGTATAAGCACACGAAAGATGTGTGTTCTTTTTCTTGAAGAAATAAGGTGCAGTCTGTTTGTTCTTGATAAATCAGCACAGTTTTCTGGGTGTGAGAGAAGTTCCTGACAATTAGATATTGTCAGCAGCTGTGGAGCCCCTGGCTATTGGAGACAGCTTTAACCCCTGGCTTACCTGCTGCTGTACAGGTCTCATCTGCTTGTCTAAGGCTATTGAATTGACTTCTTATTTTTCTCACTAGCACTCTTTTCTTGGTGCATGAAGCAGGAGCCTTGTCAGCAACCTTCATAGCTGCTCAGTTCAGGTCCAGTATGGGGTGCTGTGGGGAGATGTTTGGACCTGTGGTCAGGTTTTATTTCATGAGGTAATTGTACATGAAGTGGGTTTTGACTTGCTGTTAGGGAGTTTTTGTCTTTTCATGTACTACTAGGGTTCCAGGTGTGTTTAACCTCCTGCTTCCACTGCAGTCAGTGCCTTTATTTCAAGACAGTTGAGCAAGGAGAATTAACTCCTTTTTTTTCATAGCTGGGATCAAAAATGTCGAAACAGGGCATACTTATTAGTGCACCGCTAACCAGAAGCCCACAGCCTACAGGGACTGTGAGCAGGGGAGAAGGTGAAGACAAACACAGACAAGCATCTATGTCAATCTTGTTATACTGTTGTGTCAAAAAGGTCACAGAAGGGTGGAAATGGAAGAAGAGCACCTTGACTTCATGATGGCAGTTGTGATGATTCACTCACCTGTTTATGGTGTGCTCATGCAGTGCTGGGTACTTCCAGATGTTTGGGAAGAGATGGGTGCCACCTGTTTCTCCAAGGACAAAGGAAGATTTAGGTTAGGAGTACAACATATTGGACATTTTTAGAAATGTCTTCTAGATGAATGGGAAATTAACTCAAGCAGATGGTAATATGTTCGAAGGTTTTATCGTAAAAGAAGGCATAGCAAGGTTGCACAAGGAGCTAACAGACTGATAGACCCTGGAGGGGGTGACACTAGTAACAGAAAGCATCAATGTAATGGAATAAAGCACACAGAGCTAGTGAGGCAACCTCACGTTAAAGAGGTGGCATGACTGTTAAATAGGTGACCTCCTGCAGAAAAATTACCAATCAGCTGTGTTGCTTAGGTTTTGGATGGCGTAGAGGTTGAGTAGGTTCAGGAGACGAAGATCAGAGAACTGAAGGGATGGGAGGTGTTATCAAAGGGTAAAAGAGGAGAGGATTACAGAGTTGATGTCCTGTAGCAATGACTGTATTTGAGCATTAGATAACTTGCTATTCAATTAATAAACTACGTGTAATTCATGTCTTTGCTTTCAGTTTTTTAAGCAGGTCAGTTCTTCTAGACATTCACAGTTCATTTATGACAATATATGCTGGCTCCTTTGTGGCACATGATTTTAAGGGAAACTACCTCTTTACCAGTGAGACCTAAAATATCAGTGCTTTTCTCGTGAGAGATCTAATTTTCCACTAAATCATGGGAGCCACAGAGAACTGCAAGATATCTGGAATATGAAGACAAAGGAATTCTTTTGTGAGAAGCTTTCCCTATGTGTTTGCTGTTTCAGTTTTGATCATTCATCTGATTTTAGAAACAGACTTATAATTTGAATGGATTCTAAATTAAATCTCTTGGGTTAGAGCATTTTCTATGCTAGAAAAATTCCAGTTCACACCCAACCCTCATAATTAGAATAACTTTTACCCAGACGCAAGGACAGGGTTTAACTGATGTTAAGGTCCAAGTCCAAACAGGTGCCTCAGGACTGCCTCTAGCATGGACATAGATCCAGAGACAACCTCAGAACATTTAGATATTGTCACATCACTCAGATATTTGAATTAGTTCAGGCTTCGGTAGAAAAGCATCTTGGACTTTCAGTGAGAGAAATTATCTTTCTCCCTTCTGTTTCCCTTAAGCCTAATTTCTCTCCCTTTCCACCCACTGTCCTGCAGATCTACCTAAGGATTGTCCACTGCTTGTTAGTAAGACAGGAGGCAAATTAGTCTGTTCTCCTGACCAGAAACAAAATCCAAGAAACAGGGCCAAATCTAGAACTGATGTAGTTCAGTATAGCTCTTGTGCCAGTGGGGCTCAGATAACTCATTTCAGAGGAAGATCTGACCCACAATTTGTAAAGAATAGTGAAAAATTGCCACTCTTAAAGTAAAGGCTGTGGTAAGGAAAATACCATTTTTACTATACTGGATTTTAATTTAGGACATAAATGAAGAAGTGATTCTCATCAATAATGTAAATTCCAATTTGCTTTCACAAATGAAGTGGAACACAAATAGTAAGTTTTCTTAGGCCTTCATGTTCCTGAGAGCTCCTAGACAAGGGAAACCCCCATTAAGTTAAGTGAAGTATGCATGTTTTATAGTAAAGGGAGCTAATATTTGTTTATTGCTTACCAGGGTAACTGCTGACTGGCTCTTTTAGTTTACAGTCTCACTGAGTCTCTTCACTTCCTGTTAAAATTAAATAGTTTTATTAACTGAACTGACCTTCTGCAATGTCTCAGGACGTTTGTTAACATAACAATATTAAGTAATTTTTATAGCTTAAATTTTAGATTTTTACCATCTCTTTTAGAAGTCTGCAGATATTTCTGTCCCTATCAAATTTTCCCTTTCTATTTACTAAGTCATTGATTTTTCAGTTTCCCCTATCTTTCTGAATGCGATTTTTGTCATCCTCCCCCCCCCCCTTTTTGACTTCTTATCCGCATACTTTCATGATTGGATTTGCTATGGAAAGAGCAAAAACCTGAATATTATTCCCAGTTATCAATCTGTTACGAACTGGAATTAACAAGTAATCAGAGGTAAAGACAAATTCATTTTAATTCATTTTGTCCACTGGGTAGAGTTTGAGTCTAGTTGCCATACCTGTGCATGCTGATTTTCACGTTTCTAAAGAAATCTCATTTATTTAGCCAAATCTATTTACCTTCCTTATGTATATGTGTATATATATATATATATATATAAAACCATTTGCTCAAAGTGTTCAGTAAGCATGTGAAACCTTTGACAAGAACATGATCTGCCTGGCTTACAGGCTTGTTTTGAATCTCTGCAGCTGGTGGAGCGAGAAGGGGGTCCACCTGCAGCACCAGGCTGGGAGCATCTGTGGCTTTCTGCTGCCCTCCTTTGCATGCCAATAGTATTGCTTGGGGCCCACAAGGTACAGCGGCTGCGTGCCCTAATTTCTGGCAATGCTAACAGCCCATGGATAACCATGGATTTAAGTTAGACTCCAGCTCCCCAAGGAACTACGATCTCAGAGGCAATGTTATTCCTTGCCCTCTCAAACTGCCCTTTCAGAGTGGTGTTTCTTGTGGTCTTTATCCTAAAAAGTTGAAATAGTCCAACAGAGTTAAGCAGTCAATAGCAGCTCATACCAAAGCGCCCATCGCACAACAGGAAGTGCTGGGAACAGCCGGAGTCACTGGAGACTGAGCATTTCCACAAAACAGCCCGGGCATTTTTCCTCCTGGCTGGCTGCTGAACGGTTGCAAACACTTTGCTGTGTTTTGGGAGTATTCCTAAAGTAATCTACAGAACTGATGCTCCCAACAATCTCTGTATGCATGTTAAAATGTTTTTCTTCTAAGTTAAATTTTCAGCTTCAAAAAGAACGTTTCTGAAAAATAATAGCTACTAAATTGTAAACTAGTAGTTCGAAATTGCAAACTGGTCAGGGACAAACGCAGAAAAAAATACAATGCTGCCCTCCTTGCCCCTTCTCCTGCTCATCCCCCAAGCTGATTATATAATGCAATAATTATTTTGCATCTCTGTCACAAATCTTCCCTGATTTATCTGCCCCAGCCTTGGCTGGCCCCGGTTTGAGATAAAAGTGGTTATGCCTGTGAGCAGGAGCGTGCGCAGACAGACACTGCTGTGTGGGATTGTGATACCCTCTTCGGAGCCGAGAACGGTAGTTAGAAATCTGCCTGTGGCGGAGGGTCAGGATGGGCAGTGACCCACAGCCAGGCTAGTAGCTGCCTGTTAGGGAGGTGGGGAGCAGCCTGTCACCTGTCTGTGTTCAGCTGTACTTCTGTCTGGCTCTGATCCTGGCTCTCAGGTTCCYATGAAGTAAATCAGGTGTACAGGTCATAGTATGATTATTATTCATATGCAGAATAGAAATCTTAGGGAAAGCAATTAAAATTGACCGAAAGTATATTCCTGTGATACAATCAGTAAGAAAAATGTGTTACTGTGATTTGATTGCACTACTAGTGACTACAGGAGTATTAAAGTCAAACTTTGTGTTTTTATACAAAGTTTTTATAGTGAGAGGCCAGTAATAACAGTCACTACTCCATGGTTTTTAATAGTGGTTGGACAAACCTATAATCTGATTGGTTCCTTGAAACTTTGGGGTGATGTATAGAAATTCTGGGTCTGATTCCTTGCCTCCTTGCCTGTTGTGCAATAGTTCGTATCTCTGTGGWTAAGGCGCGTGACCAGCGAGAATCAGGAATTTTTTTAGGTGTCATTTCCAGCACATCTGTGTCCAAGTTTCTCTGTTCCTTTGGCAGCTCTAAACAGTAACTTCAGCACAATGCAGCTGGAGGACGGTGGTGGTTGCCTATTACAGCCACGACCTTCTGAAGCTGCCTACTGGCCACTGAAGCGGTGAGAGTTGTCCTTTTGGGGGCAGCGGCCCACTGCTTGGCAGGAATGACTTTGAGGGACTGCTTCTAATCTAGCACTCTGACTCATTGCAGAGCGATCCCTGAGATCCAGTAACTTTACCTTAAATGAGTTCTGCCCTTCTAAAGAGGATTTTACAGATGGGTCTACAAGTGGAAGCAGTCTCAGTCAGAACATGTGCCATGGCACACAAGCCAAAATCCAAAAAACAGAGCCAAATCTAGGACAACTGCAATTCAGTATAGCTCTTATGCTGGTAGGGCTTAGCTGATTTAGTTCAGCTGTGGATGGTATATCCATAGTGCAGGTGCATGAAGGCATTTGGTGTAGTAATTACAACTGATTGCTATCAGTTGACAGTAGGTGGTAACACTTGCTCTGTTCTAATCTATTAACATACCCTCTCTGACAGTATAATCCAGCCAGGGAATTAGTGAGATAATGACAAAAAAGGAAGAGAAAACAGTGTGGATGAGGTATTACACTGTCTGCTTAAGTGGTAGTAGAGAGGGACYGCGTATAGGGCATTTGAGAGGCTCGGTGCTTTCCTGAGTTTCTCAATATATGGGATAACTGAAGGACAATTGAGGYAACTATGCAAAGTCACTTCAAAGGGCTGTTGTCAAGGAGGAAAAGGAAGTGAGTCCTTTTCATTGACTACCAGGTTTTCCTCCCAGGGTCACTGTGTTCTTCTGAAAAGGTGCTGGAGAAGCAGAAGGGACCAAAAAGAAAGCTTCTTGCATTTCCCCCATGCTTTCCTACTAGAGCAAGARCCACTGAGAGTCTGTAAGTTTTGCAGGATATTTTCTCACTTGGTTGCTGTTCTGTAACACAGTGTTTATTGCAGTTATATTGTAAAATATAATTTGGCTTCCCTTCACAGGCAATGTTTTACATTGCTTTCTGTACTGTATGTTTTCCTTCAGTTTCCATGCTTAATATTTTATACTCCTGAGTTGGAATTATTTTTGTTACCTACACATTTTCCTAAAATTGAATGAAGAAGCAGCTAAGGCCTTGATAGCAATGGCAAAAAAAAAAAAAAAAAAAAGCATTTTCTATTTGTAAAGAATAATTTAAAAATTTGTTTTAATGGAATTTTAAAGGGTATTGTAAGGCAAAATCAGAATGCTCTCTGGATGCAAGTATTTTATGTAAATATGTGATTAGGATCTGTAAAACACTGCTGAAGCATTAAGACTGCATAGGATGTATGTTTCTTTAACTCAGAGATTAATAACTAGAATATCACTTACCTTAAATCTGTTTTGTACCATTATCTCCAGTGGCCAGCCAGATTCACTCAGGATGAAAAGTTAATCACTTAATCTCACTGTGTTGTCAGTTCCTAAAATTAAACCAATAATTTGGCATAACTGCCTTTTCTGCCACTTTTGTTGCAGCCTGCTGCTTTTGACAGCAGATTTCCAGTTGTTTAGCTGCAGGATCTGTCAGGCACTTGGAAATCCCAGAGAAATGTCAAGGTTGGTGTGTGGAGGTTGATTCTACTCTGTCTGTGCAGTGCGCCTAAAGCATCCCAAATGCTGAGCTAACTGACGAGCTGCAGGTGTTGGCTTGACTGTTTAAACTAGAAGTTTTCCCTGGCTGTCACTTATTAGGTGTTTGTACAACATCTACCATGCTGGGGCCTTTACACAGTGCTGCAGTAAAACTGGTAAGCAATAATACAGCAAAGGTTTTGCTCTCTGGCTGGAAAGCATCTATTTCCAGGCATATCACTTGAGAGGAGCTTTGGGAGATGAGAAGTACCTGAAAGAAAAGTGGTAATAAAACAGAGGAAATGGTTGTCTAGCTTCCTGACAATAGTATAGACACTATAGGATAAATACAACTGATGCAGAATAATATTTATTAGAAGTAATTTTTTTCAGTTGCTGCCTTCTTCCATCTTAAAATATAGCATGGATCTGGACACATCAACCAAACAYGAATGCTTTTCTGACTCTTAAGCCTGATATCTGGTTGCAGGTGATAGATACTAGCTACAGAGGAATGGAAGCTGGAACCTCTCCAGCCACCAACCTCCTGCAAAATCCTGAACCTTTTAAATCCCTAGTGGATATTATATACTGACATGCTATACAGGTACTGAGTTTGACAGAGCTAATAATACTATTTATATGTATGATTATTGAAATTACCCATACTCTTTGGTTTAATGGTGTTCACTAAATTGGCATGCATAATTTATACATCATTGGTGTCAACCATCAATCCAAATGTGAGACAGCAACATATAAACTGAATGACAGAATAAAGTGTTTATGAGTTTATTCAGGACAAGATCACCATAAACTATGGCACAGGAAATTTTCATATCGTTTTTTCAATATTCGTGTGAAACGTAATGCTGTCTATGGGATTTCATTTGTTGCATTACTATAAAACCTCTTCAATAAACAATTTAGAAGACAATAACTACAATACTCTTTGAAGAGACCCTGGGGACAAGATTTATCMTGTGAGTCAGTGTTACGATTTCTGCTTCAATTTTTGCTACGGCTTAATATTTCGGCCTCTTATTCAAGTGTCAGTCATTTAGTAGTGAAATGCAATCCTAAAAGTTTACAAATTGGTACATCTTTGAGGCTCAATCAAGAGATACACTAAGCAAACCAAATCCAACTATTGTCATGTTAATTTAAAATAATAACAAAGACTTTCTAACTATTACATTTAAACAAGAAATGCTTAAAATAACCCTTGTCTTCACACATCTGAATATGCATCTATCTGCTTGTATTGCCGTAGTTTGAAATTACTTTAACGATCATGATATTAATCAAAATGCCAGGGCACACTACAAAGGATTCAAATGCCCCAGTCTCATTACACAGGGCTTGCTGATATTTGTATTATGCTTACATTTTTATTTTGAGAATTCACTAAACTAATAGCTTGAGTTGCTGTAAATTTGTTTTGTAAGGTGCCATAGTGTTGAGAGAAGTGATTAATGTGAAATGAGGAAATCTATGAATAGAAGCAAAAGAGAAATTTCTGAGCTATTTTTGGCAGTCCATAATGAATAAATAGRTTGTTTATATGTAACAAGTAACAACCACAAATCTTATAAGGGATTAAAAAAAAAAGAATAGATTTAATGGTCATTTTACAAAAGCTGCTAAAACTCATGTTTTTTGTAGAAACCACAGATCTAATTGTGGTGATTCAGATAAACAGATTTTCATTAAAAATGATTTGATCTTGTGTGTTAATTTCTGTGACTGAACACTAGGTTATAGCTAGTGGCTGCTTATCAAGTTAAGTATTAGTAGAACCTTTGCAAGACATTAAAATAGCTCTTTGGCCACAAGTAATGACAGCAAAATAGCTTTCCTGTGATGACTGTTGACTTGAATCACTGAGAGATCACCCAGAATGGCTGTTAACYTGAGGAAGGACATTCAAAGTATTTCTAAAAAGTAAAGGAGTCAGTCTGGATGTGAAAGCAATCACAGTACAAATGCATTTAGGATCAAGGTTGTGATGGCACCTTCAGTAAGYAGGGTAAGGATAATGCTTACTTACTAAGCAATCTGGATAAGCCATTGCGTATGCTGTCAGTAACAGCATCCTGATTTGAGCAGGAGGTCAGACTAGGTKACTTTCTGAGGTCCTTTCCAACCTGCATTATCCTATGATGCTAACCTTGAAAAGTATAAACTTAATCCATGGGTTATAAGTGACAATAGCTAATTGACTAGCATATGAAATTTTTAATGTTTTCCAAAAGCTAACTAGGTTTAGACTTGTATCTTGCCATTCTCACTGATAAAATTGAATTTACTGAGCCATACTGGATATCAAAAAAAGGAGAGAGGGGAAAAAAAAAACAAAAAACAGAATTGTACTTGAAAAATGCTTCTAAAGATTACAATATCATGATCAGTCAGTACTGAAAAAGAAGATGGGTATAAAATGTTAAAGAAATTAAAGACAATATATGCTACCACATATAAAGAGCATAAATTATACCCTTATACATGATCCTAGGTAAATTTTGGCGTGAAACAAAACCTGGGTGATACCTTTCCCKGTAAGATATGTAAGATAATACTAGTGAGTTGTTTTGCCACGCTACTTTTAACATCCATTTCCCATTGAGCATACATGTATTTTCCTGTTGTACATGTGTTTTSCTGTTGTATAGTGTCACATCTTTGAACAAATGTTGCCTCAACTTTTACAAGGAGCAAATATAAATCTGTACTGAAATCAATTTTGCTGAGCAGGATAGAAGAAAAATCCTGTAACTACTGTTTTGGAAAACTTTTATTATTCTCTAAACAGGACTTTCTGTGGCTTGTTATTCCTGTCCCCTCATTATAAATTCCCATTACAGTAGTCCGTATGCTTTCTGTTGAGATTAATCTCCTCTGATTTAYGAACTCAAGAAAGTACTTGTCTTCATCTGAACTAACCACCTTGTGCTGTTTGTATAGTTAGAGGAGAGGATCACTTTCATCACATGATGTATCTGACCACCTGCTCATCTAAGTCCTCTTGGCCTGGAATAGACGCACTAGAAGCTCCTGTTTCTCTCCAGTGAATACGATGCAGGTTTAGATGACCATCTCAGATGCTGACACCAACAACATAGACGCTGTGGATGCCACACAGTCTGAAACACCAGGCACTGAAAGTCRCACAAAGAATAATGACATCTCTGAAAAATGAAACAAATGATGTCAAAAGAACACTTGAGCAGCAAAGTTTGTGGCACCTTATTGCATCTCCAAGGAATTTAGTATAGTTTGTGAAGGACAGGAAAAGGGACAGATCTCTGTGATATTTAGCTGTTAACAAGAGAAAGGCTATAGTTTTATCTGAATCCTGTTGAAAGTCATATTTACAGTGACTGCAGGGTACGATCTTTGTCATTTATAAGTAAAACTCTGCAATGAGTGATGTKATGTAACTGCTGTCAAATCCAAAGGTGCCAACGAGATTCCGTATGTGATAACCCAACACATGAACCCATTACAAAAACAGGATTCAAAATATGCCTATGACAGCCAGCAGGAAAAGGAAAAAGCATAAACTTGGGGAAGTTATCTGTTATATATAAAGATGCAGTTAAAAAGTTTTTAAGAATAACAAGTTATTATTAAAAAAAGCAAGAGCTTTTTTCAAACATGCTAAAATTATGAAGACTGTTGTAGAGGTAGCCTGTAACAAAATTACAGAACTTTTGCCAGAGGATCTTTTGGGTGCCAAAAATAATAAGTGGGTTCAAGACAAGATTATAAAAAAAACATGAAGGATATGCCCACTGTTGAATTATTGATAAGAATTTAGTTTTCAGCTGAAGAAATCCTTAAACTCCATCTGTACAGAAGCTTCCTCAACATAAAGTTGATGAAGAAATATGCTTGCCTTGTTGCTTGTACTCTTTAACTTTAGCATCCATAGTTGACCACTGTTAAAGACAGGATGGACAGAGAAATAGGTCAAACACAGGATTTCAGTATGTATCTTGTTATTATCACAGAATGGTTTGGGTTGGAGACACCTCTGGAGATCTTCTGGTCCACCCCCTCCTCAGAGCAGGGTCATCTAGAGCAGGTTGCTAGGACTGGGTCCAGCAAGACTCTGCAACTTCTGGGCAACCTGTTCCAGTGTTGGCCACCATTACAGTAAAAAAAAGTTATTTCTTATGTTTAAATGGGAGTTCCTGTATTTCAGTTTGTGTCCACTGCTTCCTGTCTTGTTGCTGGGCGCTACTGAGAAGAGTCTGACTCCATCTTCTTTACCCCCCACCCCTTCAGGTATTTATATACATTGATCAGATCCCCCTGAGCTGTCTCTGCTTGAGGCTAAACGGTCCCAGCTCTCTCAGTCTCTCCTTGTATCAGAGATGCTCCAGTCCCTTAATCATCTTTGTGGTCCTTTGCTGCACTCATTCCAGTATGTCCATGCTTTTCTTGCACTGGAGAGTCCAGAACTGGACACACCACTCCAGATGTGGTCTCATCATTATAGTATAAGTCACATGTAGTGAATGTCACATGTAGTGATTCAATGATTTCTTCATGATTTTGTCTAAGAAAGGAAACTACATGGAAGGATAAATGGAAATTACCTCCARATAGACTTGTTTTGGAGTAAGTAACAATATTATTGCAAATTCTGGCACATATAAAACTGTCTGACTATGTCAATTCTTTGAAGCAAAGAAGTATATAACAGGAAACATGTAGATGCAGTTCATCACCAGCACAGAGGAGCACAGATAAGATTTTTAGGTTTCAGTCCTTCTATTTTTCAGAGCTTTTTTGCTTCTCAGGATCTCGGAGTGTCTGCATGGGCCGGTAYGGAGTTTTCTGCTTGGCTTTTGTGATTTTTTTTATTTAAAAATTTTTTTTAAAAAAAAGTAAATTTGATCATAGCTGAGAAGTTATTCATAATGTGTTACTATTAGTATTAGAGGCTAAAACATGTAAAAATGAGGACTTCCAATAGATGAATTCTTGGCCTTTGTTCTACTTCTTGTGCCCCATGGTTGCCCTCCATAGCACTCTGAGACAGGCTTTGGGAAATCTGTAAATTCTTGAGGAAAAGCAGCTGTAACTCCATAGAGAGTATTGATTCTCCAAGGTTTACTGATAGCTCCAATAAAAGCTATATTGCCYTTGACAGGGTTTTAATGTCTGCATACAAATGAGACTGACCTGGACGATGAATATAATACATTTCATTTTTATGACTACTTTCCTGTGCCCTTTTTGTTCTAAGTGTCCTGCTTCTCTCAGCAACCAGTAGAGCAGCAGCAATCTCAAAGGCACGCTAACAAGACCTTTGGGTCCCACGTGCCCACCAAAGTGTAAAGAGTTCACCCACYGTGTGGCCCATGATGCATGGCTCCCTTCCACATGTCAGCAAAATAAGGAATTTTCTTGTCCCTTGAACTTTCTTTTTTTACTTCTAGCTTGTACCTCTAACAGGTAATGGAAGCATAATGCCCTTCCTGTAATATCTCTAAGTAACCAAAGGAAGCACTGCCCTCTAAAGGTTGAAGGTGAGATAGAAACCTGCTTTATATATGTCTTAGTAAGTCTTTTCAGAGTTATCTTTGTAAAGGTATTTAAGGTCATATCTAGCACTTAAACRTGAAGACTAAATGCCTTGTATCAGCATGGTAAAGAATTTTGGCATAATCATGCCAGGTTTATGACCAGAATGAGTAAATGCCAAAATAATATGCCAATTTAGTATTGTTAGAAACCTGGCCATTTTTCAAGTTTATAACTTTTAAGCACGTAAAGTGCCTTAAAAAAAGAATAAAAAAGCAGTAAAGAAGTTACATCCTTCTTCTATTAATTAATGCCTAACTGCAATTTTAGATCTTCAAAAATCCAACTCTAGTTTACCATCAGCAAATCTGGAGAGTAAAAGAGGAAGTGTATTAGTAAGACACCTCAAGGTTAGGAAGTGACAGTAAAGTAATAAAATTTTATGAGAACCTGAAATTTGAATCACTACATTTTTAATGTATCAATAACAATTCACAGTGAGATAGCTAGGCCTTCAAGGCTTCCTGCATTTTTGTAATGTATTATAGCTGGAAAGCTTTATTTTAAATAAACCAGTGAAAGCAATTTTTAGTATTTCAGTTTTATAGGAAAAAAAAATCTGCTCTGAGTTTAAGTCACCTGTCCTAGAGATAAACCCACACTTTCTAGGGAAATATTTCCTTTCTAAAACCRTGGATGTGATCTTGAATGTGAACCAGCCAAGTCATCTGAAGAAATGGAATTGGATAGAGTCCAGAACTGTTTTGAAAYGAAAGGCTTAGTAAAATAAAAATATAATAATAATAAAAAATGAGTATAGCAAGACTTGGAGACCCACCGTGTGGCACATGATGCATGGGCTCCCTTCCACATGTTAGCAAAGTAAGGAATTTTCTTGTCCCTTGAACTTTCTTTTTTTACTTCTAGCTTGTACCTCTAACAGGTAATGGAAGCATAATGCCCTTCCTGTAATATCTCTAAGTAACCAAAGGAAGCACTGCCCTCTAAAGGTTGGTGCACTTCCAAATGCTGCTTACATACCTGATAGAATAAAATAAAAAGCAGACTTCTCATGTGATAGAAATAGGAGWTATTTGATTTATTTGCAGGGTGAAATTCAAATTCTGTAAGACATAAGGGGAGAAGTTAAAAAATGGAAGTAAAAAAAGTGTTGCTTGCACCGTTCTGGGGTTATACAGCCCCTGCAATGATCTTCAGCACTAAAGCTGCTCTGATTTACACTGCTCATTTCTTGACTGCTATTTAGGCATCTGGGGATTACGTGAAAAACAGAGTGACACTGTGGATGTTGACCCCTACTGTCCACATCCCAGAAGGCTACCAAGTCTAATGTTGTGCGATATTTTCTTAATCTTTCAAAAAGGGGGTGCTAAAGATATTATTTTGATCCATCTACAGTTGCTACTCTATTAAACCTTTTGATCATCCTTGTGGCTGAGGGCTCACAAACAGTAAACTCCAGCTTATCCAATTTATCAGCTCCAGCTGATTCAATTTTTGAATTCCCGTAAGGGATAGAAGCAGCACAAGGTGGGGTTCCCAACCCTTAGAGTAGGAACACCTCCCCCAAACACCCCCTCTCTCAGCATATTCTTCTGCTACCCTTAATTTGGACTAGAARAGTCTTCCAGGAGCTGCCACCTTCAGGAATTTCATATATGTGGAAGCTCTGCTCCTGGCACTGTGCTGGGGAGAAGGGAGGAGGCCAGAGGAGTCTTCTGCCATGGAGGTGATCCTGCCCCAGACATGAGCAGGGGGATGCAGCAAAGAAAGGTGATTTGGTCCTCAGCTAGGCCAGGCAGAGCACTGAACGAGACCAGTGTCACAGATTTGGGCTTCAATGGTAGCGTCGGCATCTGCTACTATTTTATTGCTTGGTATTGCCTGTTTAGAAATGATAGCACTACTATGGTATTGCCATGTTGCATATCACTAGGGGAACAGCTCCAAGTMCTCTAAAGATTGCTCTGTGAAGAGGAAGTCCTGAGGCAAATCAAGATGGATTTAGAGCAAATGTGTGCTGCCAGAATATTATAAAGCCATCTCAATGCCAGGAAGGATCAAGCCCAAAAGAGGACATTTTCCTCCCATTCTGCATCACGGAAGTAAGAACAAATGCTGTTCAGGGCAACGGGTTTGTAAGTGGGGCGGCAACCAGGCTTCTGTAGGAGACAAGTGAGCAGATACCAGTCAAGGTCTTGTCAGAGTCAGACTCATCTGTGTTCAACCTTTCCTACAGCTCTCAAGCTGAAAGCTAAGATTTTTCTTCCCCACTGAACAAGTTTCCTGGAGTGCCCAACATCTTCCCACACAACCAGGTTACTGCAGTATATGAAACTGTCAGGCCCCAATATTCTCTCTGTAAAGGAAGTATTTAAAACCAGATGTAAAATGGAGTCATGTGCAGTTTATTAACATCCTCCCAAACAGCTCTGGGCAGTGCTTGCTCTAAATAGCCAAGTACCATCTTGGGCCAGTGGTTTAAAGGACAGGATGTAATTTTAGCTACTATGGATGAGAAGAGGGAAAATACTGTAGTTGTATTTTTCTTCATTTTGAAAAAAACTGCGTACATAATGAAAAGGACTCTGGGATGAGAAAAGGAGTAATTTGCAGGGAAATTAAACAAGTTAGAGGTTATTTATGACTACTAGCAGGCTATAAGTAGATTTTTTTCCATCAGTTTCCTATTGATCAGTAAATATTGCTGCCCCTTGTTTTGCCTTACTGTTGAGCTACAGGCTATTTATTACTTTTTTAACGGTTAGAAACAAATGCATATCCTGTGGTGTTATACATAGAAAATCTGTCCTCAGATAAAATGAACTTGGGTTGAGAAAATCATCAGTAAAACAGTCAAACAAAACATTCGAATTACTAACCATTCCCGGTGTATTGTGATACTAGAATCTTGCTGATGTTTTTCAACCTCTTTGAGGCATCAGTATCTTGCTTCTTAATCTTCTCTAAAATTTTTACAGAAGAAAAAAAAATAAGCGTTGTACCRTTGGTGGAAATTTTGAAATATTTTCTCTGTAGAACATCTTTTAAAAATAATAAACCTTCAAGGCAGAATGGAAATAATTTCTGCTCTTCCCCCTCCTGCCCCCGACTTTTGTCTCCCCTCTGTGCCCACACGTCCTTTCAGAYGCAGAAAAGTCTTCGCACTCTCATTGAGTGTACAGTGTCTGCTGAACCTTCCATGGTTTTCTAAAATACAAAGTCCGGCTCTATAGCAACGTTCTGCATTGTGTTGGGTTGAATWAATAAGGGTAGAATGGTGGAGCACAGATATCCTGGCAGCTATATGCACAAAAACAAGGGTTTTAGGTAATCCCTGAGAAATACTTAACACAGAAATCCGGCTCTCACTAAATTATAGTAAGGCAGGTTCTCTGCCATTTTTGGTTTGTAGAAAGAATATCCCTCATCACTAGCCTTCATCAAATTTCATTTGACTTGCATATTAATAATATATTCATAACCTCATATAGTTGCTCACTTGTCTTCCTGAAAAGGAAGCTCATCATCATGGGAAAGATCTTAGCATAGCTTCACTAAAATCAATAGAGCTACTCTTTCGCAAATTTTCAAAATAGTATTTAGTTTTATTTAGTGATCTTGGGAATATCTATTTGACTGTAGGACCTTGCTGTGCCTGAGTGATTTACAGTGATTTTCCTATAATATGCAATGATTTTTAGGAGCCTGCCTGCAGCTAATTTTAATGAGAACTGTGGCTAAATCAATGTGCTCTGTTTCAAATATGCATATCCATTGAGTCTTTCAATGTGTTCTGGATTTTTTGATATGGCTTTCTATCAATATGAAATGTGTATCTTCATTAACTACTCCTTAATTATGTGTAAAGCAGGATAAATGCCAGGAAATCAAAGGCTATTTCTATTTTCAGTCTAAGAACCAATTATTTAATCTAAAGACCAGCACAATAACTGGTAAACAGTATACCAGGTAATCTTCTGTAGACCAGATATTTTCCTGGAATTTGGGATACTAGACCTGAAATATTGATTATATCTGTTACTTAACATGTACACAGTCATGTCTAGTATGTGCTACCATGTCCTTCAAGTCATTTTAAAGGCTCGTGGAATTCTGCATCAGAAGAAAGGCTAGCTTATTTGCTTGTTCAGTTAGTGTGGTTGCACACAAAACAATTGAGAGCGGAGATTTAAAATGCAGTTGTGCAAATATTTCTAAAAATTTAAGCCAACACATTTTCAGCTCTAATACAATATTGGATCACATTCTGCTAGTCAGCATTTTGACAGCTGTCTTAGAAACAATCACAAAATTACAGTTGCTCCTGTTGAAGCTTTGCACATGTAGCTGACTATACTGGCGCAGTACCCAGATTGTGCGTGGTCTATTACTTTGCTGTTCTAAAGTAGTATATTTCTGACCCTTCTGGTAATGCAATATTCCTTTTTCTTTTGTTACAAAACTCAGTGTTCGTTCATTCATGCCATTATTTTGTTTCAAATACAATTATACTCTGAAAACATCTCTGGGAAAATGTAACTTAGCTAAAAAAATGCTCCCTAGTGCCATATACTTTGATCTTTTTTACTGAGTAAAATAAGTGTGTTTTATTTTTATAACTTGCATACCTTCAAAGAAAACAATTTTTTTCCTGGCTGTACAATTTCCCAGGATAAGTATTTTTTTTTTAATACAGATAAATATATTTAATCATCCCAGTAGCAAATGGTTTATATGCAACAAATTCACTGTGCAGATTCCTCAGCTTATGCCTGCAATTACCTCTTTCATTTTTGTTCACTTGTTATACTTCACCTTAATGTCCCCAGTATGCTTAATATGGTATGAGAAATTCCTTCTTCCCCTTCTCTTTCTCCCAGTGTGAAAAAAAAWATCCCAGAAATTTTGAGAACAAGATACTCTTTTTTTTATGCCCATAACACCTCCACATCAGACTTGACTTTTGAACCAGAAGTTTTATATCCTTTTCTGCACGGTTGTCCAGCTTCAACATGCAACATAGTAGGCGTCCAGGCTGAGAATATCCTCTAGGCTGGTGGATTAGGGTACTTGCCTCACAGGTGGTTAGTGTGCAGTTTGATCCCTTCAGGATGATATTAGCAGGTTAACTGAAGACCAACATTTCATGAGCAGCAGCTGCAAGCACTGTGTTATCAGCACCACTGGGTCCTTGACCACTAGGTCAAGGAAGCAGGAGAGCTTCCCTTATCTTCAKCGCTCCATGTTTCAGCCTTTCTTTTTTCCCCCTGGTGCTTAACTCAATTTGTAATGTTTAAAGAATTTACATACCTAATTTTGCTTTTGCAGATTCAAAAGACAAAAAACACAGATACCACAGTGCCTAGCTTGTAGGAAGATAAATTTGCAGCTATGAAAATACAGTAATTTGCCTCTCCTCTGACCCCTATTTCAGAGGCTTGATCCTGATCTGTCCCTGAGAAGTCCTGAGGTCACTGACTGTCTTCATTTCTCATTGARTCCCATGAGGATGAATCATTCTCARCATTTTGCAGGTCTGAGTTCTTAATGAGTGGGCATTTATGGAGACTGAGCCTGCTCCAGCTGAAAACGGTGGCAAAATTCAAGTCAAATAATGGTGTGAAATCAAACCACAGAGCTACTCTGTTCTCCATTCATGCCTTTGTGCACTGTAATTGCTGCAGAGGTCATTTGTGCTTGTTACTACATGCTTTTTCCTATTGTAAGACAGATGCCATAATATYTAATGTGCTCTTTGGTTTCTAACCTCCCATGAGATTTTTTTTTCTTTACATTTTAATTCTCTCTCTCATTGTTTACTTCAAGAAAGGAGTAGTAAGGAGAGGAGACCCCAATAATTATTTTTATATGCTTTCCCACTTTCTCTATGCAAAAGATTTGTTAAAGATATTTATTAGCTATCCTAAATAGCATTCTAAGCTAGCAACTGGATCATTTCAGTAACTAATGTTTATTTTTATAAGCAATAGTTTAATCTGACACTTTGCATAATGCATGTGCAATAACGGTGCCATGTTTGATGGATAAATGCCTAGAAAAAAAATTACATTGCCTAATAAATAATGTTGAATTTAGATATCCCATTCATTTAAAGCAAACTTGTCATGGGTTATTAATTGTGCTAACTAGTGGCTTGTTTATATCTGTGCATAAATAGCATGAAGCATTTTTGAAATATTCCCCTTTGAAGCTACACAATATGACCCCTTTATTGTCATAGATTATTAATGTCTCTTCTGAGGTGGGCAAGTTGCCAGGGCAGCTTAAACAAGTGTTAGAACATATCTTCCTGCCCTGAACCCTTGCATTGTCTCATGGGATGAAAATTATAGAGGCTGAGGTGTTCTGTGAAATGAGGGAATTAGTACAGTAACATGTTTGTAAAGATGTGAATAGGAATTTATGCAGAAGGTACACTCTCTCGCAGTTATCCAAGTAGCAATGACTGCACTCGCTTGCCTCTCTGGACTGCCTCCCTTATGCTGTAGACTGCGTTGCCACCAGCACACTCGGCATGGGATCATACGATCTATTCTTCCGCACCATTTCTGRGCCTGGGTGCTAACCAGGATTGCATCAGCAGGCTTAATTTATAGTTAATACCTGCCTTACAGTTCCCTCTGCGCCCAGCAGTTAATACCTTGCTTTACAAAAGGTTATTTGGGCACTATATTTATTTAGACAAAGCATGTCTTYTATGATATGTATTTAAGACAGACTGTACAACTGGGATCCTGATAGGGTTGAGCCACACGTAAAATCTGTTTACTCCCACCTCACAAAAGCTGTTAATATTTGGGTGATAGAACCTGTTTGCTAAGTTTGTAACACCATCTGCCTAACCCTGTTTTGGATAGCAGATCTTTTAAAGTCCCTCCCCACCCTTCTCCTCCTCTGCTTTTTTTATCTCTGAGCTAGCTTCAGGACACACTTAGCTGTAGGCCACTGTTCTGCAATTGCCTTTGGTGTTCAGTGGGAAATTGCTTACCTAGGTTCAGTGCAACGCTTCACAGTTTGGTTTTGCAATGGAGTCTTACAAAGCTAGACTTACTAGACCAGTACATCCTTAGGATAATAGATCAGTATAGCCAGGTTTGACTTACCCTCACTAATAAGAACATGCAATTGTAACAGAGCTGTGCTCTTTGATTATATCTTTGATACTCTCTCATAGTCACGATTTGCATATTTAGAGAATCCAACCAAAAGTTCTTAAAGTCTTGATTGTTTTGGCTTACCACAATTAACACATTAAATTCAGCATTTCCCTTTTTCATGTTCTTTCATTTGTTCTCTCTTTTTCTTTCATTCCCCCTACATACCATTCCTCATCTACTTTGGCCAGTTGCTCTCAGATTTCTGTCCCACTCTTTTTCCCTTTCCCATCTTCTCTTGAACTTTGGATGGCTCTCTTTTTTGTCCTGTTTCTCTCTTTAGCGTAATCAACGTTGTTACTCTTTCAGGTATTCCATTCAAATGAGAATATCTTGCTACCTCCTACACCACTTCCTTCCCAGCATCTGCCTTCAACATCCACTCCTATGCAAAGGGCACAGGCCTTAGCATAATCATTATTATAGCAACATGGTTAGAATGGCATTTAGTATAGCTCTGCTCAATGATCCACTTTAATTCAATAGCTTTTTGTTGCTATGATTTAGTTGGMATCTGTGGAGAATGGGAAAGGAAGGGGAATGTGTATTTTAAAGAGCTCTGATTAATAGAAGCTCTCAGGGTCTGTCTCCCCTCCATCTGAAACCTTCTCAGTGGGGAATATGTTAGTCCCCTGAACCAAAGAGGAATTGCTGAGTTTTGCAACTCAGCTAGACTAGAAGACTGAATGGTCTGTGGCACACAGGACTTCTGGGAAAAGTTTATTTCTAAGCCTCAGCCACGCAATTTGGACCACAGTTAAAAAAGTTTAGCCATTATCTTCCACGCACTGTCTCTAGTGGCTAGATTGTCCACTTCCCTGCAAGCCACCCCAAAACACACACCTTCCTGGATTCATACAGACAATAYATAGTAAAAAGGTCAGTGTGTATTCCCTTTTTATCTGGTCTAGAAGTCATGGGTAAAGAATGGTAGGTCTCGCTTGTTTTGTATTGCTGCTGCCACTTGAAGTTAATTATTTCCCACTCTGGGTAACTCCTTTAGATTCTGTCTTTGTGCAACAATGTGTATTTACACCCTTGTTATTTTTTTAATAATRCATTTCATTACAGTTGGCAATTGATGGTTTTCATTACAGAACAAACTGTTAATTTACTGCTAACGCTGTTTTAATTGTTGGCTTAGTTTGATTTCCTTGTTTTTATTCTTTCCATCTGTGGAAGAAAAAACAGTGTTCATCTATATTTGTGGAACTGCAAATTTTAAATGAAAACTCTAACTTTTTCTTAGGAGCCTTTTTAGAAAATTATTACTAGTGTTTCTGTTCTGCTGTTTCTTAGCATATATTTAGCCTATATAAACTAGCTCATGGCTTACTGAAGTCTTCAAAATAGTGCAGTAGTGCTGGTAGCACTACATGATCATGATTATAGGATGTTAACTAACTCAGTTTTCAAACATTATTCCTACTCTGTGCACAAAGTTGTAGATAACGAGTATGATGCCTAAAACAGTATCTACTGAATAGTTCATCTTCCTGAAAAAGATAAAAGTTCATTGAAACTACATTGCATTTGCCATAAAACATAATGTCTCCAGTATTTTTTCTTCTATTTTCTGATCGGGGATATGCACATTTGCAGTATCTTCTTTGTAATCCAGTCTTCCATGCTTTTTATTTAGGGGAAACTGGAGAGAGAGAAAGCTACTTTAGATTACTTTTCAGAACTGTTCTGATGGCTAAAGTTTTAAGATGTCTATCAGTCTTTTGTAGAGAATGCAATTAGTTGTTCTAGATGTAATGTTAAAGGGCTGAAACAAGATGGATTCTAGCTTTGATCTTCCTTGATGCCAAAGGCTGCAGTATTCAGAAATATTTGGAGTTGTTCATTTGGTTTGGAACCTGTTTCTGGAGTATCAGATGGCAATTCATATCTGTTCATGAGATTTATATTTTCCAGTGCTCTATGCCAATCTTGTGTTAGTGTATTTCTGTTGATTTCAGGCAAGTTGCATATGTTTTATTCCTCTCTGTCAATCCCATGSTGTAAAATAAAAATATCAAGAATAAAGTTGTAACATAAATAGGAAAAAAATAAGGAGAAGCAGTTTTTAGTGAGGCAAGGGTCAATTCTTGCATGTGGGTATAAGTCAGTTCTCTCCCTGTTTGTGTAGTGACACTTAATGCAGATGGGGTTTCAGGAGAGAATTTATTGGTTCCTCTCAACATTTAATGGGATCTAATCAAACCTGAGGGTAAACCAACAAACAGCACAAGCCTGTCTGCAGATAAATGATACCCCTTAGTTACTCTACAGAGGAAATAGTAGGAGGGGGCTTAGGGAGCACTTATGCAATGCCTAGCCCAGCAGTAGAATATCTGGATATAGATATATCAGTAGGTATATCAATCTGGATATATATCCAGAATAGTYTGGATATCTGGGAGTAGAAAAGGAGTGTGCAGTCTGAGATCTGAGAAGAAATTCTCTAAGCTGAGAAAATCGGGGGATCAAAGCCTTGACCTGAATTATGCAGATGCTTATTAGCCACAGGATCTAGAGAATGACATTGGAATACAACCTCTACCATGTGGAGTTATTTCGGCATATGATTGTATTTATTATACCAACGTATAAACAAATGCATAAAAATAAGAAAAATTAAGTAATGACATTTTTTATTAAAAAAAATTATACCTGTTTGAATGGATAAACAGATGTAACAGAAAATGTGCTTACACAAAGGTATTCAAAATTTAATGTAGCTTTTACATGAATAAGGTGTGTGTAACCATTATAAGTGTGGCAACACTATCAGACATGTGTTTCCAGCTGCCCTGGTGACCTGCAAAAATAAAAGCATAACGTAGACTTCATGTAGGCTCATATGCTGCTAAGTAACTAATTTTGCCCTACCTTTCTCTTCACAGTGTCTGATCTCCCTTACCTTCCCCATGTCAGCGCTGTTCCTCCCTGTCTCATTTCTCCTACTGCAGAAGGTTGCTTGTCCCAAGGTATCAGGAGGAAGAGGCAGTGCGTTACTGGAGAATCCTCTTGGCCTCCTCCTGACTAGTCAAAGTAGAAGGGTGAAATGTCTTGTTCTCTGGGAAGGAAGAGGAAGTAGATCTATACCGAAATGAATAGGCTCTTTCTGCTCTACYTTCGCATGCTCTGCCTGTGTTTCCTCCTGGAAGTTACAGAAGTGCTTTCAACCACCTTCCCTGGTTGACTGCCCTTCTGCAGCAGGGGGGAGCATCAGCTAGTCTCCTCTCATGTGCCTGCAAAGTCCTAGCAGGAGAGGCAGCCCTGTGAAAAGAACTTCTCCGACGTCCTGCAGCAGCCCTGGCCAGCTTTCTGTAGACGTGGGCAACTAAGGAAAGCAGGTGGCCACCGAAGCAGGTCCCCTCACTCCCCCCCAGCAGTGTTAAAAATACAAACCCCTCAGTGACTCAGCTCATTCGCTGGAAAAGCTGATTGCCACTGCGCTGRAAAAGGCATCCTTTAAGCTGTGATGTGTTCACCAGTGGTGGTAATAACTATTATCACTGCCATATGGATGTCTATCTAACCTTAAGAAAACTGCATGAAAAGGCATTGTGCCCTTCATATCCTTGAGCATATATTGACTCTGACCTGACGGAGTATAAGACTGAACCTCTGTCCTGCTCAAAAGACATTAAAAGTATTCCGAGACACTGATTATGTTTCAGAGCGTGTCAAAGCAACACTGGAATTTTGCAAAATGTGGCTCCCTCTGGTGCAGTGCCTTAAAATAGTTACTAGGAGGCAACAGGATGAGACATAAAATTCTCACTCCACCAATCTTTATTTTAGAAGCTATTTGCCTACAGCAACAAAGGCTCATTTTAAAGTGCAAGAAATGTGCTATATCTTGCAGAACTGATTAAAGTCTTCTGTTAAAGTCTTCTCTAAAATCTGTCAAAATTAGTTGGCATTCAATCACAGCAGCGATAGTTCTTGAAAATTAACATGCAGTTTAGAAACCTGATATCTCATCCACTGATTATGGCATTTTGTTAGATTTTAGAAAATAAACTATACAGATAATGAAATCCTCTTCAGAGTGCTTTTCTGAATAGTTTATAGTGAATATTGGAGAATATCTCTGATAGAGGAACTTGATTATGCATTTAGTTTTCCCACAAAAGATAGGCCAAAAGCAGAAAAAAAAGTTGAGATAGACTTATTTGCTTCTGTGGGTGTCTCAGTTAACGTTTTTCCATTACAGCAATACTTAACTTTTAGAAAAAAATACTGGATTTCTTACATTGCTGAAATTTCATTGGCACCAGCTGTGCAAAATGATACAGTTTCATTCTTGGCATCACAAATGAAATCATGTTATTAAATTCTGAAGAGTCAATATGTAAAAATTAAATGATATGTAGCTATTATTTATCAGTAATTCCTTACTGAAATTGCTTAGTTTACAAGTCTAACTATTCTTTTTCTAGCTGTCAGATCTATAAACTTGAGGCAAAGCTTTAAGGTTGTATCTAGCTGGGGCTTCATCCTCAAGTCTGTTGGGAACTTATGTAGGCAGTCGTTTAAAAAGGACTGCAATATATGTAACTTTTCAACTTTTCACTTGCTTTTCAATATTAACAGGAAAGAAGGAAAAGTGACAAGTGAATTTGTTGTCAATAAATTAGATTAACTTTAGAAAGAGTGAAAATCTTTTTTTTTCCCTTTTCATTTCTGACATTCTTAGTTTGTATATGCCATGGATTGTCTTTTRAGTTCAGAAACATAAAATAAATGAGTTCATTTAAAATAAATATATTTTCAAATAAATGAAGTTCAACAAAGGGAAATGAAAAAATCTTGCACCTGGAGAAAAATAACCCCGTGCACCAGTACAGGCTGGGAGCCAACCAGCTGGAGAGCAGCTTTGCAGAAGAGGACCAGGAGGTCCTAGTGAAAAACAAGTTGACCATGAGCCAGCAATGCACCCTTGTGGCAAAGGTGGTCAACAGGATCCTGGGCTGCATTAGGCAGAGTGTTGACAGTAGGTCAAGGGAGGCGATCCTTTCCCTCTACTCAGCCCTGGTGAGGCCACAGCTGGAATTCTGGGTCCAGTACTGGGTTCCCCAGTACGAGAGAGACAGGGATATACTGGAGCATGCCCAGCAAAGGGCCATGGAGSTGATAAAGGGACCGAAGCATCTCTGATACAAGGGGAGGCTGCAAGAGCTGGGACTGTTCAGCCAGGAGAAGAGAAGGCTCAGGGTGATCTTATCAATGTGTATAAATATCTGATGGGAGGGTGTAAAGAAGATGTGGCCAGACTCTTCTCAGTGATGCCCAGTGACAGGACAAGAGGCAATGGACACGAACTAAAACACAGGAAATTCCACTCAAACACAAGAAAACACTTCTTAACTGTCAGGGTGACTGAGCGCTGGAATAGGTTGCCCAAAGAGGTTGTGTAGTCTCCATCCTTTGAGATATTTAAAACCTGACTGGACATGGTCCTGGGCAACCTGGTCTAGCTGACCCCCTCTAGGCAGGGTGGTTGGACCAGACGATCTCCAGAGGTGCCTCCTAACCCCAACTATTTTGTGATTCTGTGAGAAAGAAGGATAAAGGGTGGAGCTGAGACTAATGAAGAATGTAGGAGTTGAAGGAGATATCCAAAGCGAGGCAAGTTTCAAGTGAAGGAAATGACACATCATAGGAAGAAAATAGGTGTAGGATATTTCAGGAAAATAAAGCTGAAGGATCTGGATGACATTTGAGGAAAAACAAATGCCATATGGAATTTCTTTTTCTCAGGAATTTCTTCTTCACATTGACCTTAATCTTGTTAGAAGCATGATGCCAGCCTCTAGGTTTCATGGTTTCTCCAGGAACTGGTGTTGCACAAACTCTACRTTTATTCCAAGAAAATAAACTATAAAATTTGTCTACTGTTGAGGGTTAATTGGATGAGATTTATAAGTAAATCACTTAGAAAATGAAGACTGCCAAGTACTAATGATATGATTTTCCTTTCTTTCTGCTTGCCTATGCTACTGAAGCTTGTGTTTATCAATTTAGGACTTGCGTAGTTCTTACACAGACATTTCAGATATAGCAAACTGTGCCCGTTTCTCTCCATTGACTGAGGAACTGAAGATGACTAGTTCAGTTGTCAATTCTACAATGCATATGTCTAAATTTAAGAGTAATGAATTCCACCTGAATAAGCTATGTCCAAACTTAAAGGGAAGGTCTTGCACTGAATATGGGGCTGGTGTTGACTTATGTCTAATTTTTTTTTTTTCCTGAAAAATTCTTCAAGTAGCTACTTTAATAACTATGTCTTTGCCTATTTCATTCATTTCTGGTGCCTGTCTTCTTAGTTTCTAATTAAAACACAGTACAGTATCTACTCTAAGGGAGACAAAGTTATTTTCTTTTCTGAAATGAAAATAACTTGTGGTATATTTTCTGTATAGTAAAAGACAATTATACATTTTCTAATAAAGATGATGTGCTGTTTACTTTGAATAAGCACATAAGTTATTTAAAATATGAAAAATATATCCATATTGTASTACAGTCTTGATTGAACTGGAGAATCTATTAGATCACCTGTATAATTTCCATTGACATTTATGCATATTGAGGAAATAATCATTATATCCTTGTCAGAGAAACATTATCATGCAAATGAAATAATGCATGATTAGATGACTACACTAGTTGGGAGTTGTGGCAGAGCCAAGAATTAAGATCATTTTTTATGTTCSTCTTCAGTTCATTAATTAGAAGTACATTGTCCAGTTTCTTCATGTTTATGGTTGGGACAGAAATAACATGAAACAATCTTTCATGCATTATAATAAGAACTCAGTTTGCTGCCTGAGCCACCACATTTAAGAACATCAGAAAATAAAAATATTAGGGGAACCTGGGTAGATTTGAATCTCAAAGTTAAAGTTGGGTTTTAGGAAAAGCTCAATTCCAGGACTTTTTAGTTTGTCTAGCTAACTGTTCTGACTTAAATGGTTGCTATTTTTTTGTCCTTGAGCTAAATTTTCTCTTCTTTTTTTTTATTTGTAACATAATGATAGGGCATGCATCATATTAAATTAAACACGCTTGGGAGTCTTTATGGATTACACAATCCATCTTATTATCATACTGGCTAAGAGATCTGCTAATTACAATTATTTTGTGYGTTTTGAGGCTAGGAATCTATACAAAAGTCCTAGGAACTATTGAGCCTTGCTCCACATACAGCTGAAATGTTCATTGGGTGAGGAGGGAGAGAAATCAGCACAAAAGATCTCTTGAGTCACTTTATGATTTTTCAGCAAACAAAAGGTCAAGTTTCCTGGGAGGCTCATATAAATTTGCTCTCATCTCCCAGCTGATGTGTTGCTGTTGAGGAAAAAAAAAAATAGATTCCTCAAATAATTAGTGAGGAAGAACAAGCAAGCATAGTGGAGGAAAAACAGGTTATACACTACAAATTTCTCTCTCTTTCTCTCTCTCTCCTTCTTTCTCTCTTTCCTTTTTTTTTCTCTCTTGCTCTTTTTCTCTCTCTATATATGTATATGTATCTTCTTTCTGTATCATATTTTCCCCATCATCTTGGAAGGCTTACACTCTCTGACTTTAATTTTATTTTTCCTTTTGAAGGCTCTTTCTGACTTCTGATGACTACCCGCTGACTAATGGGCTGCTAACAGAGGTCATGGACAAGAGCTGTAATGTTTTGAGTATAGCCTCCTCAGTGGGGTTGTGATATTAAAGCTATAGTCTATCTCCAAGAAGACCATTATCATTATAAAGTAACACACATCATTAAAGAGAAGCTCCATGAAGACCATTATCGTTATGTGGTAACACACATCATTAGACAGTATCTTTAACTGCACAGCCCATTGAGGAGGGTACAGTCATAACATGACAGCTCTCTAGAGTGACATAAGTGAGTGTGGCCATTTATTTCAGCAGGGGTTAGCTTACTTGTGTCTCCATTGGCCTCCTTTCTTATCCACAAGTTGTTAAATAGAGGGAGTTCCTCTCGGATAAGCCCCAGGGCTCTTCTCTGAAAGAGTTGTACTACTCCGCTCAGCACAGTTACTGCTGCGCTGCAGGGATGCTGGAAAGGGCTCAGATCTGCTGCCCCGTGCCAGGGCAGCCAGCTGGAAAGGCAATACTGCAGGTACCCCGGCATTGCATATGGATTGCGTGTGGGGCAKGTACTAAGGGGCTGTGATGGAGAACAGGTACCCACTGAACATAGGACCCTGCAGTTAAAAAGCAAATCTGCTCTTGACTGCAATATATACACTTGACTCTCTTATTTATGTCATCAGGTAACGAAAATAGCTCAGTTATCCAAACTTGCATTGGACTGGGGAGAAAACTGGAGCCATACTACCTATACAAATTGTGTAGTTGTGCYGAAATAGGAAAGCGCAGAATAGTCACACCTTCAAGAATCAAATTTAGATGCACCAAACATGCCTGCTTTTCTCCTTGGACTATATAACTTGTCTTCCTCACTTTAGGCATACCAAATCACACCTAAGTTTGGTGCCTATGGTAGGCACAGCAAACATTTCTCTATCAATCTATATTCCTGACCACTGTCATTATGATATATTGGTAATGTAATACCTGTTACATTCTGTTGCACAAATATGCTGTTCTTCATTAAAAACATATTCTTTTTACTCTTAAAATACATTCCTCTTTTTAGTGTCCTTTCAGAAATTCTAATGTATAAAATATACACTTTACTACTCTTTTAAAGAAACCACATTATTATAAGTGAAGTTATTTATTTTCTGTCTCTACTCTGGATAATGAATTAAAAGTCTTTGAGAATGAAATGTGCATGTTTTCAGAGAAGCAAATTTAGAAAGGTTCCAGATTTCTCCTCTTTAACGTGTTTTTCAGGGCCAGTAGAGGGTGCATTTTCCATAGCTCAGGACAATTTAATTGAAATTCTAATCAAGTATGTGAATAAAATTGGTCTATAATAAATATATTACTTCAGATGTATCTTGCAGGAAAGCAGAGCAAAACTATCCTTAAGATGATCAGGCCATGTGTTTTTAATTTTTCCATCTTAATATTGCAATAATAAAACACCAATTGAGATATTTCCTGTTCTTTTTTTTTGCCCCCAATAGCTTAAAATGGCCTCCACATATAACACATCCTGTATAATCGAGCATAATATTCAGAGGTAAGTCAGTGCCTTCAGCATCAAATTCCAGATTTTCTTTTCAACTTGCTTTTCATGTTTAGCATAATTATAAAGACAATTTAGTACTCATATCACTCCATGTCTTCCAAGACAAYAGTATTCATCAAGAGCTGGTAAGTGTTCCTGTTTTATAGAAGATTAAAGTAAGGCCATATTAGCTGCACAGTGTATGAGCCTGCAGCCCTCACACAAGTCCTGGGGCCTGTAAACATAAGAATCTTTAAAGGAGACAGGATTTAAACGACTTATTTGTCCTTCTTCAAAAGATATCTAGCAGAACTCTTTTCTGCCACCTGAATTAGTGATGCTAAAGAAACCCCAAGAGGGAAGGTGTCAGTAAAAAGCTGGTGCAAGCAATGAGACTGTCTTTGCAGAGGCCATTCACACGTCCCTGTGGTATAATGAGAGGTCCTTGCTGCACTCAGCAAAGATGAGGCACATTTACTCTGCATGGGAGATCTTCTCACCCCTGAAGCTATAAATAGGGTGTTGTATTAGCACCTAATATGCATCTATCTCAGTGTATCTGTAATGTCTTTTTGTAATAGCTCCATTTTCTAGATGACATTTACTTAACTGTACTTTGGGTAGCAAACATGCTTCAGAGGTCATTCAGAAAGTAACTTTGAGAAACAGTCACTCCTAATATGTGTTCTTCTGAAGATATATTTCTAACACATTTCTGAGCTTACTGTTTCTCCTTATTCACTTGACAATTTTTAAGAACAGAATCTTTTGGTGTTACTATTTTTTCAACATAGAAATACAAAGTTTAGGACTCCCAATGTCATTTAACACAATTTATAATATAATTAATTCTTACTGGTAAATCCCGGTGGCACTATATTCTTTTACAAGATAGTTTGATAATTTCTGATGGATGTCTAAAGATTTAGCATTACTGCCAAACTCTGTGATGTTGATGAGAAGAGCTTTAGTTTAAGGAACAAGAGGAGAAATTCAGTAGTGGCTGCATAATGTCTACGTCTAGTTTAGTAGTCAAGAAGAGAAAATGAGGGTAAGATAGATAAAAGAAAGTACTAAATTTACTAGAACAGTAGTTGGATAAATAAAAGGGAGAGTTGAAGTACTCTGCCTATTCATTCCAGAATATGGAGTCAGTTTTACTACCTCTTCTTAGTTGGGTTTCCAGCCCTCAGGAGGTGCCCAGCACGCAAAGGGGGGCAAGGGGGAAGACACAAACCCATGGGTAATGGGGCTTCATGAATCCTGCTGCTCACAGGGCAACTTTTTTCTGTGAAAAACAGCCAAGGGTGTAGGGATATTTAGTGAGTTGTGCTAGTGATTGGCCCAAGCAGTCATTACAAATCTAAAGCACAGAAAAAGTCAGCTGTGCCCCAGTCTTGCTGTGTGGTAGGGATATTTTTAGGGAAGATAAAGATACAGTATGTGCTCTTAAGGAAGACAGAAATAAAGAAAAGTGTTGGTGGAAAAATTTTAATTATTATTGATTGCAAAGTAGTAAGAAGAGTGGATAAAATACAATCTCTTTAACATCAGGATTTCTTTGGGGAAGCATAGTGGGAGGAAAGTTGTTATTTCTCTCAGGGCAGATCTGAATACAGACATTAATCRTCGTAATGTTGTTAGTAAGATAAATATTGGGAACTGTGTCATTACAATATGTCAATAAAATATCTTGACTTCCCAGTCACAGATTGTATACTACTACTATTAAAAGTAATAATAACCCAGTTATTCCTGGGTCCAACAGCCAACAGGTTTCTTCACTAAGCAGTCCATCAATTCCATAGATTTTATTTTTTACAGATTTTATTTTCTATGACTACTGTCTCTGTAGTCTCTAATCGAGCAATCATTCATTTATTCAGCTAAAATTAAATGGAAGACAAACTTAGAAAAATGTAGAAAATTAACTTGAGAGCAGATGAACTGTGAAGCGCAAAGACCTGAATAGGAACGACATGAAAGTAAACAGGCTTGTTGGTCTCAACTCAGTGTAAGTAAGGTTCTGGACCAAATAAAGATAACAAAATAATTAAACAYAAAGCATTAAGGGGGAAATGTGATAAATGTTATGTGGGTGTATTGTTGGCAATGCTTTTACAAATGGGTAAATTCTATTGCATGCTTCCAACCTGTATTTGGATTTCTGAAAAGCATTAGATACAATGTAATTAGTGAAGCRTGAAAAGATAGGATTAGTAGAGCAACTCTAAAGCAGTTAAAAACTGGATGAAAAGCAAATAGCGATGGGTAAATTAGAAAGAAGAGTAATGAGTTCCTCAGTGGAGTTTCTCAGGAAACAGGATCAGTGTTATTTAATATTTYAATATTTTCAGTTTTAAAAGCAGGAATGTAGTGGCAAAATTTGCTGTTGACAAAGWTATTGCATGGAGAGAATTGCATGATTTGTGATAAGGTGGAAATACCTGAGGCAGAGAAGTCTCTAGTTCTACCGAGCAGCTCCAGGTTATTTGAGTTACCAATGTGATGTAGCCCCGAGAATGGGAAATGTAACCCTAGGATGTCACTAGGTATCATACTAGTAGAAACAGGTATTTCTGGTAGAAACAGGTATTGTACAGGGCACTGGTAGAATCTTACTGGAATTCAGTGCGCAGTTCCCTCACCCATTTTCAGAAAAAGGCAAACCTAGACTAGGAGAGGTGCACAGTAAAGCTACTAGAGTGACTAGGGATAGTGAATATTATAAGAGAGGAAAATAAAGGAGACTGTCTTGGACAAAAAGGAAAAAAAAAATGAGGTTATATTAGTGCTGTCTATAACTGCTGCAGCAAGAAAAAACAAAACACAAAAAGAGCTAGGGGAAAATATCACTAGAGGAATAATTAGGTATAGGATGGCTGTAGATAACTGCATGCAGAAAACAAAGAAGTCTTTAACTGGAAGAACCATGAGATTCTGGAAGTTACAGTCTTCCACTGGGAATCATGGGGGCAAAAAGTTAATTAGCTTTAAGATGGAGATTAATCCTATTTTTGAACAGATTCTATGATACGGCCACCTGCAATAACAGGGGATTGGACTTTGTTCTGCAAGTTTCCTTCATATCCCAGGTTCCAGTGGTTTTGTCGTGAGTCTTGCAGATCCTAGTATTTTCCTGAAATCTTTAAAAGGGCTTGTAACAATGTGAAAATCTGTTCTTTCAGTAACTACCAATGTCTCATGATTATGGTGAACTTGAAAATGTGAACTTTAAGTGTGTAATACCTAGGAAAAAATAAGACCACATTTACATATATTTTAATACTTGCAAGATTTATTGCACTAATATCTAGGAGATGGAGACAGCGAACTGCAGAATCTGAATGCTAAAAAATCCTTTATTGACTATCAAATGCAGTCTATGACATATCTTCTTGTTTCGATTCCTATATATACTTCAGACTGGGTATTTCAGAGCTTGACCTTCATTAGCCCACTCCTGTTTTTCATGTGGACTCAGGTCATCCTTAATCTTAAATCCCTGTTGAAAAGGAGATGTGTCCCTCTGCAAACTATTTACACCTTGATCTTGTTTCTGCAAAAACGTACATGGGTCTTGTCTTAGCTAGCATATGCCAATGAAAAATATGTCTATGAAAAATCAATTATTTCAATAGGGCTGCTGACAGGAGAATTAGCACTTATGCATGTGTATGCAGAATTACAGCCCTGGTTTGGGAACTCATGTGAGATGATGTGCAGACGTGGGGGAGATCCTTTCACTATGGATAGAATCATTCCAAGGAGACGGCTGTGAAGCAGATCAATGATCCTCTTTCTCTCTGCTGAAAGCTGAAGTTGCATATACACCGAAATACTTTTCTGCAGTCCGTAAGATATATTCTTGGCTTGCTAAATGTGAAATGCTGTGCTCCAGCGCATTTCAAACCTCGTAAGTGATGTGCAATGGTATCATATTGAAATGCCTTTTAAAAATCCAGTCAAAATAATTGATTTTTCATAGACAGAGCTCTGTTTGTCATCCAGTTGCATTCCTCCCAAACCTCTCAGAAATGTAATGTGCCAATAAAATATGCACAATGATTATAAAACCACTATCAGCTTTGGTTGTGATGTTTGTTTTGGCCTCCTTATGTTTTATTTCCTTCCAAGACTGAAGTGCCAAGAAAGAGTATTATTTATTCTATAGCTGCCCACTAAACCCCCAGAGATGTATGAGAAAAATGCCAGACTTTTATGAATATCCTTTTTTAACAATGCTTCATCTACAAAAAAAAAAAAAAAAAAAAGATTTTAGGCAGAGGTATTATGACAGAAAACATTCTTATACTAATTCAACCTTATCTTAAAAGTGTACAATAGCATTTATATTTTTAAAGATAAATGGATTTAAAGGTAAAATAGGAATTGGAATTCAGTAGGGGTTTTTTTGCTTGAATTTTCATTTGTTTTTTAAACTATTTCAGCTTTAAAAGACAGAAATGCAGATGTGTAACAGAAAAAGATTTGTATATAAGTGATGGATATACAGCAGATGAATTTCAGTCTAGCTCCAATGGAGCTCCAATGGAGCTTCTCAACCTCCAAAAATCAGACAGCAGCAGAGAATTTGGCCCATTATTTTTATGGCTTTTTTAATGGCCTTTTATAGACAGCTCAGTTTCCCTCTTTTATTTTCAATAGCCCCCATCAATTCACATATGGTTGGCAGAAATGCTAGACTATAAAAGAAATGTATTTTTCATTAAATAAGCGTGGCTGTAATCATGATATTCACTGTGATTTTACTGTTGAATGTCAAAGTGTTATGCCCTGAGCCAGCCAGAAATGGCCAGGTTTGCTCATAACTCTTCAAGCCACCTGATTTTGGTGGCTCTGAAAAGAGATACATGAGATCCTGTTGTGTGGACCTGGCTGCAAGATTAGGGCCAAATATTCAAGCAGTAATTAGATCACTTGAGTACTGTTTTCAGGATCATGACCATCCACTTTTGGTCGTTCCTTTAACATCAGAATCTGATTTTTTGCATTCATCTGAAATATGTATATCTGTAAAGGGTACTAGAAGTGTGAGCAAGGTGTGTATATTGTGGTGTGAACGGATTGGAACCAAAACAACATGTTAAGCATTTTATACTACATGTGGATTTTTATAAATTTAAATCAGAAAGAAAAGAGTTCAGTCCCATTACAGAACATTATTTTTAGATTTAGTGGTTACTTGCATGCTGCCTGGTGCAGGAGTAATTCAGGCTTTTTTACAATTGCTGAGTTGGAATACGTGTTCTCTGCTCTCTTTAAAAAACAAAGGAAAAAGACTATCAGAAGATTTGAGACAATGAAATGGATTAAATCTTAGCTGTGAAATAGATTGACAAATATGGTGGCATGTATAAACTCAAGTCAGCAATAATTTTCTATCTGTTTTAAAATCAGCTGAATTTAAATAAATTACAGGAGCAGGCTTAAGTCTGGATGGGGTGGGACCAGCAAAATTACAGGCATGGGGATATGGTTGTAACTAGAAAACTCTCTTCCCAGAGACAGAAGTTGTATCTCTATGTTTATGCAGAGAAGTGATGGAGAACTGAAATTTTTTTTTATTTAAATGCTGAACCTTATTTTTATCTGGAAAAATGAATTGGTTTGACAGAGGGCAGTGGTTACCATTAGATTTCTGAAAAGCTGTTCAAAAGGTGTAAAGCTACAGCCAAATACTGAGTTCACTGACATGGTTACACCCCCAGAGTTTAAGTATCATATTTGGAGCTGTGACCCCTATGGTTATCCCTCAACCTCTCTTCCCCCTTTAAGAGAGAGTGGTTCTCTCTGCACAGTTTTGCACGGAAGGACTCATGTTTTTATTCCTTTCCACCACAGCGGTGTCCATTTTGTTCAGAAGTGCTCTGAAAACTGAAGAACAAAGCAGAATTTGAGTCTGGGGGGAGCACTAGGCATTTTCAAGATGCTGGTTTAGAAGATTCAAATAACCCGTCTCTAGCATGTGTTCCAGTGAAAGAACGTACAACTAGTGATTGCTGAAAAATGTCTAGGATCAGCTGCCCTTTTCCAGCAGGAATAGACTTAAAGTGCCAGAAGATAAAACTCTGAATTTTCAACACAAACTTTGCAGTCACACTGACATTGTAATTGGCATTCTACCCTGTTCTTTTGTCTTTTATACTTATCTTTTTTAGTTGATATAAAAGAAGGAGGAGGTAGAGAATTTACTGAAGAATTATAACTAGAGGAAGAGTGAATAAGTGAACCAAATTACAAAAGGACTGTGTATCTCACGAGACTCTTTCCTGCTTGTATTAATTACTTCTTCTCTAAGGAATCCCAAACAATGACTATAAACACAAAGTCAGTTCTCCATTTTGATTGGGATATAGCAATCTAAGCAGGATGTTGTCATACCTATCTGTTTTTTGTAAAAGCTGGCAGTTGTTCCAGACGTTGCCCATATAGTACACAAACACATGCAGGAATTACTGTTAGATATTAACTGTGTGTATCGAATGCTTCATTGCTTATGTTTAAGAGTCTCATGAGAAAAATTTCAGCATACGCATAGCAATGACATGTGTTGCCACCACAGCTGCTACAGTATTTTCATACTTTATCATGCAGTCTCATGACAATCAGGAAACAATTATTTTCTGTAAGAAATAAAGAAAATGTGAAATGGCAGGCTTTGTTTGCCCTCCTCACTTCTTAAACGAACCCCATACCCTCATCGCTACAATCTACCTCCAAAAACATCAGCCAGCTGTGCATTCTCCACAGTCTGTCTCAGGGCACATCATTCCCTCTTGAAAAAAACACTGCCTTTGGCTTCTCATAAGAGCAGACTGTAAGATATTGTGAAATCTGGGATCCAAATGAGATGGAACCAGATTTTGCCAATGCAGTGCCAAGTTACCACATTTAATGTACATGCTTAGAATATGTTTTCACAAATAAGCTTAAAGAAATACCAAAGCAAAAGGTGTTTTTACTGTGTTCCTGAATTGCAACTAGACAACCAGATACCACAAAGAACTACCAGTATGATGCTGCTAAGATTTTTCTACCTCCCTCTAAATGCAGTCACGTATATGCATATTCAGGTTTCAGGAGAATGATCTTCATAACTGTAAGTACCCAACAGTATTTTTATAGCAGAGCTACACAAAAATCTACGTTACTTTAGAATCTGGTAATAGGCTCATTCCAAAGCCCCAAACTCAGATCCCATAGCAAGAACAGAAACTGAGTGGATATGCTAAGGAACAGAAGCCCCTCTGTAAAGCAGCTACAGAATTTCCCTGCAGTACCTATTTCGGTATAGTAGGATGATATCTGTTAATCTGTATATAGCAGCTGCATAGGTAGGAAGATGAAAGTATCTGCACCCCGACTGCCTATTTCCAACGCGCTCCTAGGGACTTGGCGCGGAGATCATGATGCACGTCCTTAGCAGCTTCCTTCCTATCTCTTCGCTTCCCACTTAGAGCCACTCTTGATTGGAAGCTGAGTCCAGGATGACCCAGAAAGGGTTTGGGATTTCTCTTGTTGCATAAACATGCTGTGAATTTTCTGTGTGCTTCTTTAAAAAGCCTACCTGGTATTCTGCTGCACAAAGCATCGATAAACCGTGCTTAGATTAATGGAGGTCTGGAACTGCTCACACATTTAGTACATTGGGTAGATTGACTACAAATGTTGCAGTTACATTGTGGACTAGAAAAGGCTGTGGAACCTGCCATGCAAGAGTTAAAAGGGAATGCAAAACCATCACTGCCTCTGGGCAGACAGCAAACAAGTTACAAACAACATATTTATACCCAGAAGAAAGTAGCAGATGTTCCTGGGACAGCATATAGAGCATCTGGAATTTCAATAGTGATAATGGCAGAAGCTCCATAGTTATAACTTCATCATAGTTATTTCACTGTAAGGAGTTAAAATCTTGGCACTACTTTCATCAGTGAGAAAGCCATAAAATTGCATTTAGAACAAGCTATTTTTAAACAAAAAGTTGTCAAGTTTTACTTTTTCATTTTGGGAAATATTTAGAAAACATTTCTTTCCCTCTCCAAACCCTTCTACCTATAACAACAAATGCATCCATTACCAAAATGGAAACACAAATGCCCAGAGGGTTTCCAGATTTTATATGAATGTATGTGTCCACCGTCAACTAATTGAGCATTGGAAACAATTCTTGTTTCCTTCCCTTTGCTATTTAAAGACATAGAGCTTGATTTATGGTGGTGGTGTTTCAATTCTATGTGGTGTAATTTCCCTGCAATCAGAAGGGTAACATGTAGCTCACAGTGACTGCAAATCAGGCTCCCACACCTGAAGGAGATGCTGTTTTGCCCTTAATAGCACGATGTCTTCGGTTCCCCGTGATGAAGACGTTTGTCGGCTCTGGGGCTCAGCTCAGGAAGCGCTTTCCTCCTAACAGCACTGTGTAGCCGTTCAGTTTTGCGAAGGGGCTCCGAACACCTCCCACACGCGAAATGTGAAGTGCCCCATTGGGATGAGGCGCCTCATAAGCCTCAGCCAGGAAGCCTGAAATCATGGACAGGCAGGCACCTACTCAGACATGGCTAATTACCTTGCAGAGCCAGGAACAAAGTGATTAAGACATATATACTGCTCCTGGTATGTGTGGGAAACTCCAGTGTTGGCTGAGTGTGAACGAGTGGTTTACCAAAGCGTGGAAGGAGAACAGTATAGGATATTCCACATATGCTACCAATATTGCCCTGTACTACTTACAATTTATTGGTTGGAATGAGGCACTAAGCAGTTTGGAGGCTTAATATTTCACTGTTTGGACAAAGTGAGGGAACAGCCAAACTTTTCAGAGAGGTGGTTATTACTTTAATACAAAGTGAAGGGTTGAAACTATCCAGCTATACACGCTGTCTACACCATTGGAAAAAGCAGAACCACAAATGGTATCATGATATTACACTGTGAATATGAGTAAAATAAAACAGTAGAGGAAGCAAAATATGAATGATAGGGTGTTTTACATCTTTATTTTGAGAGAAGTTTGGGTTATCAGCGGATGTTTATTCCAGGAACTCTGAGAAAAGATAGGTGCTAGACTTTTGTGAAGTAAACATATACAGCCGTATTAAGACACCTACAAAAATCAAGTTTCTGTCTTCCATTGATTTGCCACATCCCTGTGAAGGCCTCTATTTTTATAACAAATTTAAAAATGAATGCATTTAAGATTACAGAGAAACACCTGCCCTAATTCAATTGGCAACTCTTATGCTAAGAAAGGAAAGAAAACACTTTTCTGTCATCAGTGTTCATGCATCTGGAAGGAGATGCAACAGTATTTTGTTGTTTTTTAAGCCACTTCTGCTTACTCCAAATGCTGATAAGAAGGTGGTGTTTTCACACAAAATCTCTGCACCAGACTCTGTCAAGATTCCTCCTAAAAGTGCAAATTGCTTTTAGTAGGTTACTCTGCAAAAGATTTGAAGGAGCTGCTCTCTGATACATTGCTGTCAGAATTAAAATTGGGGGAACATGGGCGGCTCAGATGGAGCAGTGTAGGTGAGTCCTAAAGGGGCTGTTTTGCAATTTCCGAGTTCCTGTAGTGTTCTGCTAATGCCCTTTGTCTTCATATATCCAGGATAGCATTATTCCTGTGATGCCGTATGATTAAACCGACAACAGAAACTTTGATTAAAGAATAAAAAACCCACAGATCATTTCACTTCATTACGGGATACTATGTATAGTACTAGATAAGCATTTTATTACTGCTGCTTCTTCTTAGAAATTTTTAAAAAAATTATCAAAAAAATACACTTTCCATGCACCACATACCATGACAGGTTTTGTTTAGTAAATTTGCATCCATAGCAGCTACCTACTGACTTAGTAGGCAATTGCGTGGAATTGTATAAAAGCATCGAACAATCAGCAAAACTCAACCAACTGCTTTTAAGTTTTGATATTTCTGTTCCACTAGCATGTAAACATAGATTAGAATCGCTTTTGTGATTATAGCAGAGGAATCACTGATGATTTATCAAGGAGAAGCTTATTATTAGTCTAGTCAAGATGACAACTCCATTAATTATCCACTGGTTTTGTTGATCATTTCATTTCTTCATATGAATAATTTAAAACTTTGATACATACAGTAATTTTCATGAAAGGCCTTCATATTGGTCAGCTTGACAGTTGCACACAGAAGACTTAAATCCTGAATTAAATCTCTAGTGTCCTTTATAATCTCAGTGAAGTTAATTTAAACACTGTTGCTTTCACCATTTCTAATCCTGCTATAATAGCCCCAAAGAAATTAACAAAATAGACTGTCCTATGATCATAAGGAAAATTTTAATCAGATATTTTATTTCATTACTACTGAATTTTCGTGACACAAATAATGTTGACATTTGTAATTTCCAAGCCATTCATTATGGCAAAGCAGGTCAAAGAATGAGAGCAGGGCACTAGGGGACAAGTAATAAAAGAGATAACAAAGCTTAACTGTTGGAAAGTAGATCTATATTCCAAAATCTTTAAAAGCTAAACAGAAACAAATCCATTATCATTTTTATTACCATCTGTATGATATGGAATTGCTGAGGGCCGATGCTAAATGGAGTACCAAACATGAGCCACAGTTTTGAATTACTGCCTTTGAATAATATTAATATGTATCTGTTATTTTTATTTTTGTTCCTTGCTAGTGTAGTGTCTGAAGACAGCAACAGCCAATATATTTAAATACACTGCCATATGTTCAATATTTGTCTTTCAAGCATATTCTCCTCCCATTTTCTTTGTGAGGGACAATGCACCTTAGTCCCATCTCACAGATACAGAACCGGGCAAAAACAACAATTTTTGTCTCGCTAAATTTGCACAGTATATTTATGGCTTGATAAATAGAAACAGAATTTTCCAAATATGCCACTTAGCCAAATTAAGCAAAATAGATTTTTATCCTAGGAAATAATGAAATGGCACTCCAACTTTCCATTCAGAATGTAAATGAATATTCACATGCTAAGCATAGAAATTAAATATTTTCCACAAAACCTTTTTCTTAACCAGTTATACTTATGCTAGAATACCTGGAATAATTAGTTTTCTGATTGATCAACTGCTTCGTGTTAAAGTCCTGCATTATCAACCTGTGTAAGAGCAGGCAGCCAAGGTTCGCAGTGAGTATCTTTCAACTATCAAGAGATAAGTTTTCAAAGCTCACAAATGAGAAACAGAAAATTATAATGCAAAAATCAGTTGTTGTTTTTTTTAAGAATTAAGGTTTATATTTCTATGGAAAACAGTCAAAAATGTGGTAATGGCATTAAGTGGTTTCGAAATGTAACGTCTAGAAACAGTGGTTCAAAAAATTTGTCCTATCTTACAATCTTCTACGGTATCATAGGTGGGAGAGGCATGCTCAGCACTTTTGAAATTAAGCAGAGATCAGTACCTTAAGGGACAAATATCCATATACTTATGGATGTTAGAAGTCAATAGATCATTTCTAAAGTTGCCTTAAAGGATCAGTGCAGTACTGTTCAAATACAACAGAGGGATTTTCATATTTTATTTCCAGTTGCTGGCACAGCCAATGTCCTTTTAATACCAATCTCCACCTGACACTGAGGACCTCTGGCTTTGGCTGTCCCTAGTAAAATGCAAAATTACTTCAGATTATTCCAGCCTGGCTTAAGGGTGGGGCCTTGATCGCATCACCCAGAGGGAAAGCGAAAGTGAGCTTTACTTCGCACCATGCAGCTAGGCAGATCTGACACGTACTCAGTGCAGATCAGCAAGCCTGGCAGCCAAAGCCAAGAATATATACAGTCCTCATGAGGAGCAATAGAAAATCTTCATGTAACATGTCTCAAAGTAGCATTTTTCTTCATGAATCATCTGTACTATTAAGATGGGCATTCAAGGGAGAATTAGGCTGCCTAGTATGAGTGCAGCTGTAGGCATTCAAGCCTGTTGAGTAACATCATCAGTGATTTTTTAGGAAGTGGATTTAGACCTTTGTGCCTTGGGTCACTCTTTTTTGTATTAGTGGGAGCAGACTAGGGGCTAGACTCAGCTCACCTCCTAAAGTCAGTACAAAGCTCTGTTAGCTCAGTATGCTCAAATTAGTAAATATTTTTGGTGTTAAAGGCTGGTATTGATTGGATGATGAAGCTTATGTGGACAGATTCATTTCTTCCTGACGAAAGAGCTTTCAGAATTTGGATTTGCCTTTTCATTTCCTGAGAGATCTGACAGTATGCTTAACATTTGGCCTCTTTTATTCTTCTTTTTCATACAAAATCCATGCTTTCAGAGTTGCTTGCCAATTTATTCTTGCTAATATATACCCTTTGTGACTATGCAGAGGCATTTCTTCCGTGCACCCCCAGTACTACTGGCCTTGTCTTTTCTTTTCAGGCTACATATGGTTCAAAACACTTTCACTCCCACCCTAATAAAAAGTCAAGTGCCTTTAGTAATGTCTTTCACTAGTCATTCAAACAGTCTGAGGACAATCATTACCCTTCCTCTTGCTTTGCCAACCTCTTAACATTTGGATTGCAAGAAAACCACATGCTGTCCCTCTTAAAGAGTGCAGAGCTACTGTGCCCTTGTTCTAGGATGGGAATTCATCAGTGGTTATCCAGGTACCAATTAACCTATTTTTAAAAGTCATAGTATCCATGCAGAAGCGTGTTAGGATATCTGCTGATAATTTCTTTGAGAAAGATAAGGTGCGATGGGAAAGGGCTTCTACCAGTGTGAAATATGTTATTGAAACATGTCCAAATAGATACACAGATATAATAGATTTACTGTGCCTGTAGGGATGTTACAAATGCGATGTGTGACTTTATACGGTATGGTCCCCAAGCTAAGATTCAAAATAATCTCTTCCAAAGAGAGATGAATACAGCAGAATCATATTAAAAAAAAAAAAAAGATTTTAAGGAACTTTTTTGCTTTTCACTAATGTGCAGAATATCTTGTTGTTCTTGAGACTGGGACAGAATCAGAACTATACTCATACTGGCATGCCACATACCTAAGACTCCTTGTTTACCAGTAAGAGCAGGTTCCCTATATCTTTTATTTTGATGGTAAAGAGATTAAAACCTTTTCACTATGGACCTCAGAAACAGTTTCAGTGGCAAACTCTCATACTACCTTTGTCTCTGATTAACTTCTGTTTTTTCTAATTAAACTACAGATATACAGCCTAATACTAGAAAACATGCAATTTAGCTGATCAGGAAGAGGCAATTAATAAGCAAAGAAATTATCAAAACAAACTTTTTACAAACATCAGGAAAACACTATGAATAGCTAAAGATGTGCTTAGTGAAGTAAGTAGTTCATTATAACAAACTTTCAATGATTTCTCTCTTCTGTCACTTAAAACATTGGAAACTTTAAAAGGGAATTCAAAAGAAATTTGAAAAAAAATTACCAAATTAAAAACTGGTTTAAAAGGCTGAAACAAAAAACTTAGGCCTAAAAATTCTGATTTTTTTTTCTAAATATTCAGGAAATAGACTTGCATAAGCCTGTGTGTTGTGTTTTAGTATTTCCAAATCTAAATGTTTTAATTAAAAAATACAAAAAAAAGTGACATAAGTGTATGAAGAAAAAAATGTTTTCCTATCCTACTTGTTATCAACTTAGAAAGAGAAAACTGATTTTATCAAAATCTTTCATTTAACCTTTTATATGTTAGAACAACCATATAATTTGGTTTTAAGGTGACCACCACAAGCTGGAGTATTACCTCCTTTGTAGTTTCCGGTGTTGGCCGCATGGGTACAATAGGGTGAAGTGGTGACGCTGACTGGAAGCAGGTATCGCTATAGCATTTCTGTGTGCTTTTCCTCCAGACAGGCCTGTAGCAAACTGCAACCACTCTGCACACTTGTGATATCCTTATCAAGGCAGCAGTAACTCCTGCTGCAATAATTCAAAATTCTCACAGTGCTAATGTAGCAGTCCAGTTGGACTACTTCTAGACAAATAAGATATAGTATTCTACAAAAGGACCTTAATAATTCGAAATGCAGATGTCTTTATGGATAATTCAGAATGGGGGGGGGGGGAGGACTTAATCAGACTATGCACTGGTGAAGGAGAACAAATTTGATTTCAACAAAAAAATTCTCTTTAACAGAGATTCCATTCCTTGTGAAGATCAAATTCTGAATTCATGCACTAAGCTATAGTGAATGCTATATGTTCCTCTTCTGGTATTGAGAACTAGACATACATATATATAGACATACATATATATAGACATACTATATATATGTATATGTTCAGCATGCTTTTAGCTTCTTAGGAAAGCCCTGTGGGAGGAGAGATTTGTTCATCAGTTTGTTTTTACATAGGCCCACACAAATTCCTCAGATACTCATTTCCAAAAAAAAAAAAAAAAAAAAAAAAATTAAAATCAGAAGGCAGTCTGCAGTCCCAGCCAATCTAAGAAAAGATGTAAAATAATGAAAACATAATTGCATGAGTTCATGAGGGGCAAATAAACTCCTTAGACCAAGTGTTATGCAGCAAGTGCCTTTGCAAAAGAAAAAACAAGGCCGCTGTGAAAAACAAGCATTAAAGTGCTAACGCTGTCAGAATGAAACAAAAAAATCAGTGCATTAAAAGATGCTTTAGGGCTGCTTAGTTTGGTGCTAAATACATTTGACATAAATAGCAGAGTGGACATCTGTAAGAAAGTAGCCCCCTTTTTTTTTAACACTTGTAAGTGGTTTGTTTAAGAAGCAAACTTCTTGAAAACACCAGAATATGAACTGTAGGTATCCAAATTCAAAGATGGCTTGCAAATAGAAGTATCTTGTGGAACCAGTAAAAATTAATGCTACCATTTTGCCAAACTGAATGAGGACTATTTTCAATAACTTGAAAGCATTGTGCCCTTGAGTCATGCCATACAGGCAGGATGCGTGAACCATCAGGTATGGTGTGACAAACAGATGCATGCCAGTACAAGACACAAAGATGTGCTGAATGAAGTAAATAGTTCACTGTAACAAACTTCCAATGATTTCTCTCTTCTGTCATTTAAATCATTGTAAGCTTTAAAAAAGAATTCAAGAGAAATTTAAAAAAATTTCCTGCCATATGGGCAGGCCTCACGAACCATCAGGTACAGTGTGATGAACCGATACGTACCAGTATGAGACACAGTGGGGAGAGTTGAAATGACTGAGGGAGACGTGCTTGTTCTTCACCATCTTAACTCTTAATAAACTAATTGATGTGAAGCACAGAAGTTCATCTGAGAAAACTACTAGCAGCCAATTCTTCTCTAGCTGTCTCATCCCCAAATTTGCTTTTCCTATGCTCCCTTCACTCCTCTCTTCATCCCACCCACTCTTCGTTCTTGACTTCAGGATCTCAGATTTCACCCCCCAAGACTCCCTGGCGCCTCGCTTCTCCCTCTCCATGTGCCCACCATCCCACTCCTGCTCCAGCTGCCTGGCTTCCTGGTCCTCTTCATTTTCTCATGTCAAAATTTGTATTTGCTGCAGGGGTCATTCCCTTGACCTTGCTTTTATCTGAAAGGTTTGTAGAGAAAGAGGCAATCCTTTACTGTAAATCATTACCTCGGTTGCTCCGTCAGGAGGGCTTCCTTTGTTGCCTGTTATTGATTGTAATGTTATGTCTAAACTTGAGCACTAATCTTGAAAACACTTATTTGCCTGCTTGACTACTCGCCTCAGTGATCCCATTGACTTGAACAGCAGTTTTGTGTGATTAAGAGTAGTGCAATTTGGCTCTTCATCTTTGTCTTTTAAATGTAAAACATAGTCATTCTATTTGTATGGCATTTTCAGGAAGCTATCTGAGGAAAGTAGCTAGCAGCAGTCCTTGCTGATCTATCAACAGTTTAAAAAAATAAATAACTAAAAAATTTATGCCCATCTAGGCCTGATTAAACTTCAATTTGAACTTGTCCTGACCAGAAAATAAATGGCCTATGGAGTCTGGATTTTTGCCTACTTGAAAAAGCTTGTGTGTGTGTGAATGTGTGTGTGCAGAAGTATGATTTATGAAAGTATTGATTTTTTTGTTAAATAATGAATTAGATGTCCTACCACAATACTATTTATCAACCCTTTTTGTCATATAATTAAATTGTCACATAATGGATTGTGCCCATATAGATTCATTAAATATTAAAACCTACACATGACACAGTTCACTTTTCCTTTGGCTAACAACACATTTCTTCTGTTCTTTTCCATTAAGATCAACAGTAGCTTTTCTTTATCCTTATCACAGAAGTTGCAAYATTTGCTTTCTAAGGTTAGGAAATAGATGGCAAGCAAAGCCATGAGGCTTGTATGTTTGGTTATTTTCAGCTTGGATGCTAGTTCTTCTTGATGACCCTAACTGCTCAGTCAACTTTAGTTGTACTAGTTAATGAAGCTTTCTGCCATGGAGCCAGTTATTCCATCAGTTGCCTCCAGGTGCCAAAAGGGGAAGTCTGCTGCACTATAATAGAGTGGTTAGAGGGAGATCTGAGTTCTCATTTTTTTAGAGAAATATTTATTGAGGTCTGGGTGTGACTAAATTCCCAGGTTTTAAGCAGGGAGCAAGAAAAGAACTCCAGAGAGAGAGTTTCTTTTGCAATCGTATGTTCAAATAATCCCAAGGTGCAGCGGGAAAAAAAGTGTTGTTCACCGCCATCTCAAATGAAACTTTTAATGGAATTTAATATATATTTTAAAATTGAAATGTTTTAATCCACACTGGAAGAGAAATATGTAGGTAAACTCTCAAGTCACAGGAGCAAGCCACTGTGTTAGAGACTGAGAAAGAGAAGAGGAGTTGATCAGATAACAAATATAACTGCACCCAACATAAGGCATTAAGACCCYTGTTCAAAAATGTGTTCTTATTCACAAAAACACTAAAGAAACTCTAACTGAAGAGAATGCTTTGAGAATATTTCCAGAGATAAAGTATTGAAGATAACTCAGTCCTCCAGTGCAGTAATATCTTCAACTAAAGGTAACCCTGGAGATCCTCCAYCTCACAGTGTTGCTGACTCTCCCACAGCTCTTCTGAGCAGTCATTAATTAAAGGGGGAGGGGGGAGAGAAAAAGAGGGGAAGGGAATCCCACCCTAGATATTTTATAATAAGAAAACCCATGCTGGATATTTTATAAAAATAAAAATTCTTTCCTCTAAATTATCTGTTTTGGGAGAGTAGTGCACTACACTGACCAGGTATGCTGAAATAACATATTTCTCTGTGCACTGCTTGCTCAGTGCTGCATGATGGAAAATGAGCTACTTAAAAATCCAGCTTTCTTCTCACCTCCTCCCCAAAAATGATTTGGGATGTTTCAAATTTATGAACCCTCCCAGTGCCACACTATGGCCTGTTTCTCTTTTCCATGTCATAAATTTTACAAGCAGCCTGATTATTGCATTCCCAATATTGCTTAATTTTCCTCTGCCTTCAAAGTTCATTATCATTTATGAGATTGTAACATGAGCTTTAATTACTTGTAACTGGAGTCTCACTAGGGATTTGAAACAAACTAATTTTGTACTTTACCGTCAGGGAAAAGAGTATGACCAAACTTTAATATACACTGTGGGGTAGCAAATATATTTTCTAAAGCTGAATATATCCAGGGGTTTTGGGTGGGTGCCTCCTACCTAATTTTAGATGTCTACAATCTGGATGTCTAGGTCTGAGCTAGTTTTCTAAATTTCACTTCTGGAGAGATAAATAGGCACTTCCAGAGGCATAAGATCAACTTACCCYCCCYCCCCCCCCCCCCTTAAACGTCTCACTTGACTTTAAAAGAAATCTGAGCTACTATGTACACAACACAAGCATTTTGTAATAGCAAAAAATCTTTTYCTCTAAATCATTTGTGGTGGGGGACAATACACTGTACTGATCCAGTGAGGCAATTCTTATGCTGAAGTTATAGTTGTTTCTGTACATTGCTTGTTAAATGCCAGACACTGATGCGTGCTCAGATGCTTCCTTTACATATATAACAAGGAAGTTATATAGGGAAGATGCTTTGCAAAACAGTAATTTACATGTATGCAAATATGAGCACATGAGCTTGCATTTATCAGTATGCATATGTGGATATGCCCAAAGATAAATGAGGTCATGCCAGTATTGTCCTAAACCAAACCCAAATCCTCTGGTTTCACCATAGGTCTGCCATCTTAGCTAAAGTAAAAACAGTTTTAGAATATGAGACTGAAGCAGAAATGATGACCAAATATGAATATATCTAGCCATACTCTGGTGAGAAATCTAGCAATGTGATCAGTAAAGTTTTTAAGTCCCCAAGCAGGGGATTACTAGACTATGTGAACATTTATTTTTTGTGAAAATCCAGTACAGATTTTTTTTTTTTTCACTTGTGTAACTCTCCCAAAAGCATTATAAAAATGCCTCATGTTCCCCAAAATAGAAACTATCCTCTTCAGATAATCTTTACCTTGCAGGACTACTTTGCCATCTTTCCCTTCCTGCACTTTTGCAGGAGCAAAACTGTAGCACATCTGTGGCTTTAGGTCCTGGCAAGGATTGTATTTTACGGCCTGGGCAAGGGTTCCCAAGCCTTTTATTAGCTCTAGCAGCAAGGCCGGCAGTGTCGTCTCTCCTGGTCTGGTTTGGTGAGCGTGCATTGCTGTTTTCTGCAGAAGGGGCCTGTCATATATGCCGGGTTCAGGGTATAATGATGGGTGTGCAAGGCACAGGAATCTGAAAAACTGGCAAGTCTGACGGTTCAGAGCTGTACTTAATTCTTAAGTATTCCTCAGTGAAGAACTGCCTCAAGCAAGTGGCCTTACTGAGAAGCTGGGCGTCTGTTTTCTAGTTTCCTTTATGATTTTTTTTTCTTTTTTCTTGTGCTTGTATTCTGTATGACCTATTCTCTGCAAGTTTCTGGAAACTCTTGAATCAAGGCTGAGAGCCTTCCAGTAAATGACTATTCAGATAAGATATAGTCCATCTTAAATATAAAGGGCTAACATTTTTCAAAAAGGCTGCTAGTTCCCTTTTGTTTCAGTAAGCAGTTCAGGGGATATTGCTGCTGCCTAGCCTGGTGTGCCTAGAAAAGTCTTCTGTGCATTTTATTCTCTCCCTCTTGTTCTCTCTCTCTCCCTGTCATTCTCTCTGATTCTCTCCCTCTCGTTCTCTCCCCTCCTTGTTCTCTCTCTCATTCTCTCTCTCTCCTCTCTCTCGTTCTCTCTCCTCTCTCCCCACTCTCTCTCCCCTCTTTCTCTCCCCTCTCTCTTTCTCTCTCCCCTCTCTCCCTCCTTCTCTCTCCTCTCCCTCCCTATTTCTCCCTCCCTCTTTCTTCCTCCCCTCCCCCCCCCCATTTAGTGTTCGCAACTGCACACCAGAACCCATATCTGAGAACCGTGGTGAATTTTTCCAGCCGTTGGATAGGAACCTTTTCATTTGTATCTTTGGTAGTAGCAGGTTCTTTCCTTGGGAAATAACTAAACAGAAATGGACAAACTGCTTGAAGAAATAAAAATTCTTCTGAATCATTATTCTTGCTTTGAGCAGTCAGTTCTCTTCAGATAAAGATTTCCCCCCGCCCCCCAGCTATTTCCATTTCTAGTCTTCAAGAACTGATTCTTTCTCACCTCAAGTCCCTCTAATTTCTGACCTAATCTATACTACCCTCAGAACAAGGTAATTTTTCTCCTTTTGTGATGACTTCTGTTTTGCAAAAGGATATTAGCTTCTGCAGCAACTCTTCTACACAATATACAGTCGTGTAGAATATGGCGCCCATGCTGCACGGTGAGAGCTACACCCCTAGCACAGGTGAGATTTGAATTTGCTGGGGTCAGTGCCCTAGAGAATGAATTCAGCAGAGGACATGTGGTACAAATGGAAGCTTAATTAGGGTGGTGTGGGAAAGGTCTCAGAAGGAGGTGAAAAATGTCCTGATGGGCCACAGAATGCAACCGAGTCCTGTATGTTTAACCAGCCCGAGATCTCCACACCTTTAGAAACCTGCCGCCTGCTGGGATTGCACCTCCTTCACTTTACTGGTGACAAAACTGAAGCAGATCTGTGGGCAAAAATGGAAAGACAGAATTAATGATGAGCCTTTCCAAATGTCTTACAGCTGAGTTCATTCTCTGCATCTTGACATTGGAACTGGGCATGCCGGACGTGTGTGGTTCCTAGTTAATTCGGGGGAGCTGCAGGATACCTGGCTCGGGATGCCTTGAGTGGTGCTGGGCCTGCTGCAGGAGAGCAGGGAATGAGGAAGGGGCAAAAAGAGGAGAGGAAAAAGGGGGTGAAAGGCTCTCCCTGCGCTCATGCTGGGTTGGGGCTGCCTGGCTGCCTTTGAGAAGTTGTGCGGTCAAAGCAGAGATTTTCTATAAGCTGTGTTGTGTGGAAGCATGTGCCTTGAACGGCTCGCCGCCGGGTTCGCCTGCCTGTGAAAACCAGGGTTTGCAACCTCGCGGAAAACCAGCCAAGCTGTTGAACTGTGAACTATAATTAGCAAATGCACTTCCATAAAACCAGGCTGAGGAATGAGATTAAAGAAGCATTGTAATCTGTTGCAAGGCCTCTTACGAGTAAATGAATTGCCCTAATTACTAAACAGGACACTGATATATGGGCTATGTCCTCAACTTTTAATTTACTGTTTAATTTTAGTGTTGGTTTGTTTCTGTTCCTTTGAAATGAAATACTCTGAATTCAAATCAAATACATTTTGAGTATGTTGTTCATGATATTGTACAGGTGTTCCTTTGGTAAATGAATGTTAGAATAGACTTTTTGGAATGTTTATTGCTAGATGATTTAATATCACACTTAACCTATCTGGCACGCATGGAATTGGGTGGATACAAGTAGACAAGATTTTTTTTTTTTCCATTCCCATTAGACTCTATAGCCAGTTGGTAGCTATTGCTTGACTGAAGTAGCTCTCAAAATCCTTCAGAGGTAGGTGATGGGGTAGAAACTTTTTATTCTTTTTTGTCTGGGACTTCTTTATCCTGTCACTTTCACTTGATGCAAAGTAATACGAAGTACATACCCACTAATTCCTATAAACATCAGAAAGAACCCCAAGTCTCAATTGCACAGGGAGAAAAATGATTAACTTTTTAACTGTTTTTTTTTTTTTTAACTGCAGTCTGAACACTTTTTAAATGCTACAGTATGCTGCTAAGTATGGTTTGCTAGATATTCTTTGTATGCTGTCTATCATATACTGATATTAAATGACATGTAAATTCCAACAAGTCTTTGTTCCACGTGTAGGAATTACTCTAGGAGGTTTCCTAGGGTATAATTTTTTTGCCCTTGGCTTGTTGTTTGAAGAATGATGGAAAAACATATGGACATGCATCAGTATGTGCATGGATAATTTCAAGTGTTGCTTCACACTTGCAGTGTGAGTCAATCTATTATGCAAAAAAATGACACTTCTGATGAGGCCAGAAATGCCAGTGGGAGCATAGTGATATTTTATTAGCCATTCGCATTTGTAATTATTCCTGTAATAAAACATTGCAGGAACATGAAAAAATCATCTATGAAAGATAATCTTGTCCAGAAAATCTTGGTTGCATAAGATTAGGATTCATATATGATCTTTAATTTTAAAGCATTTTCAAAAGTAACAAGAGAAAAAGCCTGTGTGCTTAAATACTGTTTAAATGGCATCAGTGCCATGCATACATAAAGCTTTTRTTCTCTGTATTAGTTTTTTCATTTTAACTGAAACTGGTACAGCAACCTACATTGCATTCAAATAAAGACAACAAGCAAACAATGTGTAGGAAGAAAAAACACATTCTGTGAGAAGAGAGAATGCTTTGGGTGTAGAATCTATTGGATAAATGCATTTTAAGCTACTTTTTTTTTTCTCCAGAGTTTGTCTTTATTTTGGTGCTTCAGTTATTAGATACCAAACTTCAGATATGACAAACATGATTTCCAGGGATCTGAAGAAGCGTTAGAAACTTAAAATGTAGTAGTATAGGACTAAATCCTGTTCGACTTTATATTGCAGAACTCAATACTATTTTCTGATTTCCTTCTTTTTTTTTTTTTTCCAATTTTGGGGCAGTTTTGATTATAAGCAGGACTTACTAGATTCTATAGTGATGTCTTAGTTGGTAATTAGCAGGATAGAGAACCTGCCAAAATCTTCCGCATTCAGGTAGAAGTTATTCCAGTCCATGCCCTTCTCAGTGACAAGGATGCTATTTTTACTACAGACGAATCAGCATGGGATCGTGAGTCTTGGCTCCTGAGCAAGCTTCTACTTTCTAATTTAAGCCTAGCAAAATAATAAATTGTCAAGAGAAAATTATGGTCTATATTTTGCTTTGAGTTCTGCGAAGGAAGCCACACTTTGCTGTACCACCCTCAGAGAAGCACAGGGAAAAAAGCATGCTTCAGAGCTGGGGCGGGTGTGTGTTTTGGGGGGGTTGTGGGTTTTTTCATTCTTTTTCTTTTCTTTTTCTTTTTTTTTTCTCCTCCTCACTTGCCATATTTGTCCCATCTACTGGGAAATATCAGTAACAAATTATGTGCTTTCCACACCAGCTCAGCTGTCTTGGCTGGCTCTTTGAGATGGAAGAGGATGTGTCTTATCTGGTCACCTTCAAGGTGTCTTTTATGGGTTTTGGGACATACACTACATCTTTATTGTGTAAAGCATTAAAAACACTTATGTCTCTAGATGTGCATTTTACACAAGACTCGTATAATCTAGCTGCACCTACAACATTTTAGACTTTGTGTTGGATTGCACAACCAATTCGGGGCATAAAGGAATTTAGCCTTTTCTTTAGGCCTCTGCTCCTGTTTTATCCATGCACTCTGGAGGTATTTAGGCTGGAAAAGACCTGCAGGTTAAGTGGGGTCTAGTCACAGGTATAAAGGACAGTTTCTTCTCTCATGAGTCTTTCCATGACTGCCCAGTCCATCCTTTTGTGGGTAGAACTGTGGAGGTGCAAGAGTCTTTACATCCTGAAGAGACTGCACCTAAGCTCCAAAAGGTCACAGAAATCCAATTGACTATGAAAAGATGGTATGCTACAGAAGATGAAACAAATGAGGGAAAAGAGGACAAATTTATGCTAAGGTTGCATGGTTGTATGCTTGATATATCATATAAGCCAATAAGATTTTTGGCAGCTGCTCATACCACTATTTTTACAAACAATTACTCTCATCACTTTCAGTTTGGCTAATCAGTTATGCATTTTATTCAGCTTTATTAGTTTAATTCATTTCGCTCTATTTTGTTTTACCTGATTTTCATCTAATTTCTCTTCCCAAACTTTGTACATGAACGTAAACATCAACTCACTCTTAAGATTGTAGTTTGGCTATGGTATCAAGGATTATGTGAAAAATGTACTTTCTGGATTTAATTAAAGCAATAAGAGAGGGTCCTTATAGCATTTTCCTTCCTGAATGTTTCAAAAGATTACGGTACCAATACATTGAAATCAGTGGAAATATCCCAACTGCGTGACTAAGATTGAGGTCAGTGGTATTTTTTTCCAGAGAAAACGTCAAAATTGTTCCATTATTCTGTAGGATCCAGCTGATACCAAGGATCTCTGTTGAATTCTGGGAAAATGATGTTATTTTAAGCTTGCTGTATCCTGAAATTTTTGTCAAAGGAATATGTGAGGGAGAGAAGGCTCCTCTAGTCAGGGGGATTAAAGGGGACCGTTTCAAAGACGTGGGGACAGAATGATCATATGCCCCTCACAATGATATGGTATTGAGACAAAAGTAGTTCATGATAACATAGTACATGTGAGGCCACCTCAGTCTTTTCAGAAGTGATTCCAAATTTGGCTTAGTGTAAAATTACTAGCACTTGCATTTTGATGAGCCTGTATTAGAAGGCATTTATGCAGTCATATGGGTGGAAAATATTTTAAAAGCCCTAATCTTTAAATTGGGTAAAATGTGCTCTTAGCCCCATAGTTTTAGTGTCGGTAAGGACAGAAAAATCTTTCCAATGTCTTTGGTAGGTCCCATTCCAAATCTATTACAGACAATAAATTTTGCACACTGGCACAAGTTCTCCAGCTGTACTTTAAATAGATCTGAGTACATACTACCCAGAAATTGAAGCAGTTGCAAAACTGAGCCATGAATTTTATGCTTTCTAAATTGACTATTGAATAAAAAACATTAAAGTTATTTAGGAAGCTAAATTGGAATGACTTCAGTATCTAAGTCGTTTCTGATAATGGAAATTACGTTCTTAAATCATGTGGTTGCCGTTGAAAATTTTGCCCAAAGTTCTGCAACAACCGCAGGGATAGGGGGAAAGTTGAATGGCAACACAGCTAATTGCCACTGCCTTTATGAGATATTTCTGACAGCCAGCTTTGCCTTTTTGCATGACCACTCTGTGGCATTCTGATAAAAAGAGAGACAGATTCCTGCTGCTTTTAATCAGGACCAGAATCTGTAGCTCCTATGACAAAAGCACTAAGAGATTTCTGTGGCCCTTTTGCCGTGCTAAAGGATAGCCTGAGTGCAAGCATATATTTGTATCCTGATGGACTAAAAAAAGTACATTAACTTTATTGTTGTACTTCTGTCTAAGTATACTTTTTGTTTGGATTCTATTATTCTCATGACACTACTCTAGGATTTTTGAGCTATGTCAGAATCCCAGTTGTATATGTTGGTGACTTTTTCAGGGACTCTTTTGATTTTTGATTAGTAAGAAACAAATTATTACTGTTTTTAACGTTTATATGTACACAAAGAGTGAAGGGCTGGTTGCTTGCTATTTGTTGATGTCTTGTTTTTGGAGTAATGAGGTCAAAATAGCTAATCAGGATTTTAAGAGTTTGCTAACATGACTTGTTTTCTAATCTAATCAAGTGAAACAATCATACAGGTAAAAAAACCCCCTATTTTGTGGGTTTGAAGTGGCTAAAAATATTTTTCTGTTATTTCAAGCAGCTGTAAAATGACGCTTCTCCTCTATGCCACTAATAGTTAGAAGAAACACACATCTGCAATTTTCCCCGTGAATCGCATGGATTTCCAACACGTCACATATGATCAGTGAAAATGCTGGTGTTCAGTAATTATGTTCAGCCCTTCAAGGGTTTGCACAGATATGTTAATAATGCCATTAATCCTCTTCCTTTATATGTAAATCTGCAGCCCAGATGTTGCATCATTTGCAAATCTTGCAATTAAAACATTTTATAACTTGCAGATATGCAAAGGGGCAGTAGACTGGAAAATGGGTAAAATTGCTTGGCTAGGACATTACCATGGCAACACACTGACCTCCATTCAATTAGTTACAACTGAAGATCCAGCTATTAATTATAATGGTCAGAGAAGGATAATCTGAATCTCCTTTTACCTTTTTAATGTGGACATTTCTCACTTGCCATAAATCTCTGACTTTAAGAGACAAAGCTCCGAACCTGAAGCATTAAAAGTGGTAGCGCTTAAATACTGATGGAAGTGGAGGACAGTAAAGGAATCTCATTTATCAGCTGTATTCAAGGTACTTCTTTAACTTTTTGTAGTCTAAGCACTCTGTCAGGCAAGCTTCAAAGTGAATATTCATTATTGCTCATTTAAGCTATTGAAATCTCTAAATTATGTGTGCCAGAAATTCTCTCTCGCTTTTAGAAAGCCACTGTTAATTAGGGCCAAACTAATCACTGTGGGACTTGTGGAAATAGATAGATGCCTCCCTTTGTCAGAGTTTTACATTTTGCTGTAGCAAAGTTATTATTTCCTTGGCATGTTATCAAAGAAAAGTGATCTGTTGATTATAGAAGACGCCCCACTTTCTGACCCTGGAACAATACCGCAGTGGTAATACAGCCCCCTCGCCGACTGGACGGTAAATGCACATGTGTATCAGCACTTTGTGGGAGGATGTGAAAGGTAAACTGCCTCACCACACTCCTCCTCAATCACTCCAGTAAATGCAACTTTTGAGCCTGTGACATATTAAAGTTCTGGGGATTTGAGTGTTGTGTTTTGATTTATTTATTTTTTGTGGTTAGCTCCAAATTAAGTCAACTGGGAAAAGACTAGGTGTTCAGCACAGTGAGTTTTTGCTTCTTCCGTGCCTTTCCCTCTCCCTTTCCCCTTAAAGTGAAACATGATTGATATTTGTCTCACCAATGCTGATATTTCAAAGACATTTATTTATACCTTGTAGCTTATTCTTAGAGTTGTGCGTTTTTTAACTCTGCCCTGATAATTTGTGATCAAAGGCAGGGAGCAGAGTGGCCTGGCTGGGAACAGAGTCTGAAAATCGCTGGACTGGGCAAAATTTTAGGCTGGCAAAGTACATGATTACTCTATAACTGGCATCCAGCAGTTCTGGATTTAACCCATATAGATTAAAGTGTGCATTTAAACACATCTCTCTCTCTTGTATTATGTAATAGCAGCCAAGAAATCTCACCCCAGAAGGTGTTTGTGCATTTTTTATGATAGTCATACCCTGCACAGATGGCAAGYGTATAAATTGTATCCCGGTTTGTATCCCAATTTTTGCAGCCCTATGCAGGACTCTGATACAAGGCAGGAAGCACAGAGCAGTGTGACACCAAATATTCACTGAAATTAATTTGAGAAGATCCCTATGCAAGATGCAAATTTGCACTAATTAGACCAGTGAAAATGGCCAGTGAAATCTTTCTTTTTACCTTGTTTATCATAGGGCTTCCCCTATGTATATAACAGCCCAGCGTCACTGTACTCTAGGTGGTTCAAAGATGCAAATCCAGCATAATACATTTCTACGCAGTCTTCAGAGTATTTGTTTTCAAGGATTCAATACAGACTGTAACTTTCCATATTTTTTAATTATTTTGGTTTTCCATTTTTCATGTAAACCATGATTGATGGGGAAGAGAGGAGGGAGTGAGAAGGCAATATGTTCATTATATTGTTCAGGGTGTATGAGCAAAAGTTCCTCTTAGCTAGAGCTTCTTAGAATTATTTTGATAACATGATATTTTTAAATTTTTAATGGATGTAAACAGAGATCAGATTTTCAGCTTCAAGGAAGAATTTGCAAGGAAAAACCCACACCTACTCCAAAATATAAATTAGACATATTTGAGGCCCTTGCATGCGATATAAGAGACTCAAACATTCCAATGAAGTAGAAGGAAGGAAAAGTTGCGAACAGAAAGAACATAGCTGTAAAAAGCTTTTTGAACCACAGAAAAGGCCACTTTTCTACTTTCCAACATAATGCTCAGCTTTTCTTTGCAAAAGTTCATGTATACAATTTTCTTTCCACTGRCTAGACTTCTTAATATAGCCATTTAATTGCACATGCAGAAGAACTGTAACTCTGGATCAGAGCAGTAGATGTTAGGGGGCTGTGCCCAGCAGTAGGCAAATTTGCTATTATTAAATTCCATGGAGTCAGCAAATCTCCTATGTCATATAAATTATTTCTACCTGCCTCTGCCTGAATTAAGTTTAAAGTTTTCGACTGTTTCTTTGAGATATATTCAGCTTGAATTTGTTTTGTATATGTTCCCTCAAAAATGAGTCTGGGCTGTCTAAACACTTCAAAAGTACCCTGTTTATATTTAATCAATATCCTTTTCAGCATTTAAATGCTTCCATTATGTCCCTTCTTAACCATCTGTTCCAATTCAGTGAACCAACTTGATAGTTTCTTTTTCCATGTGTCATTTTGCAAGCCTTCCCTAATGTCCGTTAGAAGCTGTGATACTTGCGGTGTCACAGCTAGACCATCAAAATAAAGTACAGTTGGGATCCAAGTGTGAAATAACAGCTAGAACCTATAATTCTCACACATACCTGTGTTTCTTACTTATTACTTTCCTTTGCTGTATTTATATGAGTACTCACTTGAGTAACTGTTTCAAGTATTGCATTCAGAAATACTGTAGTACTGCTGAATCCTTGTGTTCCTCATGCTTTGACTGTAATTGCCTTGTCAGACTCTTGAGGCTAGACCTCAGAGGCTATTTCTAGAATAGTGAATAAATGGACAAGATCCTCTCCTCTGGCCCTGCAGAGAAGAGGCATAGCACAGCTTTTTCCCCATGGCTAAGTTTCCCCCCGCTTTTCTCTCTTGCCCTCTCTTCCCAAAACCAGAGTGCACTAGTCTCTTCTGCCTGTTGAGGGTGGTTCTTGATCCTTGCTAATTCCCAAAATTATACTTGGGTATTTTCTGGAAGAAACTCATTGATATAGGCCAACCTGTGACAAGAGAGTGCCAACAATATAATAGTGTGTATCACATACTAGTACTGGCCTGTCTGATTTACTGTCATAGATGTAGCTATATGGTTTGATGATCCTATACCTATATACGGCAAGTAGGCAGAAGCACAGATGAAGCGGCCCAACATTACAAAAGCTGTGTGGTCATCCTAGTGCAGCCAGAATTGATGCATCCTGAATATCCAGAAGGTCTATTAGTTCAAGCTCAGGATCACACTTGTTTTTTCACAGGACTTCCGGTTTCAAATTGGCTTATGTTCTGTTGGCTTTGAAAAAAGGCACAGCTCTCCTGCGTCTGCCTGGAGAATACCACTTGCTGCTATCTTTTTGTTAGCGGATCTGGTAATGATAGCCACTGAGAAATCCTCACCCCAAGAACCCGTCCTTGGAATGTCTGATCACAATTTGGTGCCTGTACAGGTGAAGGAGTCCCTGACACCGAGTTTCCTAATCAGCGGAAATATGATTGTTGTAAAAGTACTTTTTTCTTTAGCCTTTATTACAATTGCCTAGTGAACATGTTTACATATAGTGTGGAAACATGTATGTGCATATGCATGTGCACATGAATACACACACATATGCAAGTGTAATTGAATATACAGATGTTGAAAATATATATGCTATAGACAGCATAGGTCTTAAAAGTCCAGACTGTACCATTTGCAGAAAACTTATTTGAGGAGAAGGGTGGTGAAATCGCTTTGCTCTGAAGATAGAGTGTTTTGGAAGCAACAGTATTTCCTGTGGCATTGTATTGTCTACAATGATAATACATATTGTCCCATGACTCCCCATATTGCATTTTCACTTCTGTAGAGGAGATATACGATGCCAACACATTTCTTGGAAATATGTCAGAATGACTGTTGCTTTCCCTCCCAAAGAACGAGCAAGAACATGAACCACCATTTTAACTAGCCTTTAGACCATCCATAGGGAGATGAGGAAATCTTCTTGCAGGACATCCTCTGTTATGTTACAATGGTGTGGTGGATTCTCTAAGTCTGTAATTTCAAGTGGTTTCTATCCATAGTTGAGAAGTGCACTGAACATAGGCAGACGGAATCAGACATACGTAAATAGAGAAAAAAATATTTTTAAATTATACAGTATATAATGCTATACTACATGGAGAGGCTTAGTGGTTTTGTGGGGCCTTTTTCCTCATATAAATTCAACTTATGATCTAAAACTTATGTTATGACAAAGCTAAAATCAGATGAAGGAAGTCCAACTTAGTTAGGAAAGGTTGACTCACTGTGACCCAAATGTCTGACCTGATATAGCTCTCATTGCTATTAGTCACCCTATGGGCATTATCAAATCTATTTAAACTACTATACACTTAATTTGCTGTGACATAATTAGAGCATTAGTAAACTTGGCTATCTAGTCATTGCAAGTCATTGTTTTGTGTATGGAGTGAAGTTGTAGCAGTATTAAGGCTCTGACACTTTAAAGAGTGAGAAACTACAGGTTAATTTTTTAGAACATTACAGCATACAAAAAAGTCGCCCTACTCTCTCTCTCTTTTTTTCCCCCCTTCATCTGCTGCAGACATCCCTTTAGTATGATGCCATGTTTGCTGAAGCTTTGACATTGAAGCATTGTAAAATGAACCAAAAAGACAACACAGGGGATAAAATTGTGTTTGGCATACAAAATAGCCCCCTTGCTAGATCAAACTGCCACATGTCTTCCTCTGAACATCAGTAGACATAGCTTAGTCCCATCAGTGGTTTACTGACCTGTGCTGTGATAACATTTCCATCTCCTGAGTACGCAGTATGTGACATTTTGTGAGCACATTGAATGGGGAATGGGGGAAGGGGAGATGACACTTATCCTGCTTGTCGGTGCATGCTGGACAGTGCCAAGGGTATTGACTGGGTAGAAAACTCTCCTCTGCTGACTGGTTGCCACCCCTTGCATTTACGCTCCTTGAACTTTGTAGTATCTTGAAAAATGGAACAGTTTCTAGTGAGATCAGTCAGGTCTCAGCAAAACAAACATCAACCACATTGGACAAAAAATATGAATAATAAAAGAGGCCTTTGACATTGCCTCAGTGCACTAGAAGCCCATGGAAGGGCTTAATTTAACTAAGAATGTAGGTGACTATGTTTGAGATCATAAAAATTTTAAGAACCTGTTGCACACTTATTCCCAGAACCACTGTCCTTTCTGTTCGTCTCAAGTCAGACCTAAAAGTGAAAGGTCAAAACACCAGTGAATGTATTTTGCCAGCCAAAAAACTGCTCAGTTCACAAGTATTATGTAGCTCAATATTTTATAAATGAAAGATGTCTTTGGTTTACGTTTACTTCAAGAACTGATCCCAATTTTGTCTGATTTTACTAATTGTTCATATAACTAGAAATCAGCCAAAAATATGAATGAATGATACTGAAATTGGAGATTTTGTTTATATTTATTTTTGCTACATCTTCACTTTGCCTAAAAGATGAACCAAAATAATATTAGCTGTTAGCTATTAAAGTCAGTCTGCTGGTTTTTTTTTCTTTTGAACTGGTGACTGAAGACTGATTGTAATATTGTACAGTAATCTCTTCTGAGAATAAGTTTCTGAATTAATAATAATAATTTCCAAGAAGTTCTCTAAAAAGTGAGGAAGAAGATGAGAAGCATCTTATTGTGCAAAACACAGATAGAGATGTGCAATACAGCTTGGTCATCTTAACTTGCCTTGCGCAGCTATGAAGGTAAAGAGTTTGAATTTTCTACCCCCGCCCTCAGCTGGAAGTTTTTCAGGGGATCTTGAAGGATCCTTGGACATAATGCCCAAAATTATTCCTCTGTGGTTTTCCTTATTCTTCACTTTTTTTGATATGCCAGCAGATCACTTCTTTTCTCCCATATGGGCATCCAAGGCCTGCTGCATGTCCCTGTCTTAAACTGTGAAATCAGTGCCCTACTTGCACTCTAAAGCCATTTACACTGTCAGATATATTCCTGTCTTTTTCCCAAATTGTGTGTCTTGATTAACTTCTTCAGGAACAAGAAATGCACAAAATACAAAAATAGTGCTGACAGAAATTTCTTTTTCTGGTTCTTTTCCACTCAACGCAGTATACCCACATGGGCTTACAGCAAGCCAATGGCTTTGGCAGTATTGAAGGGCTATGTAACCCCTTTCTACCTTCTATTTTCCCCGTTCCAGTTTTGCGGTACATGGTAGGACCTCTGCATGTGTGTACAGAGGACAGGCTCTGTGCAGGACACTACCACTTTCTAGTAAGTCTTGCCTGGGAATCCATTCAGGGTGGCAGCTGTGGAAAATCCTAACTTCCTTCCTCAGAGAGGTTTCTCTGTGCAGATTTTGCTGTTCTTGCAGAAAAAACAGCAGCTGAGCTATAGATGAATCTGATGCCCTAAATTCTTCTGTATTAGCTCCTCAGGCATAGCCCTTCAACTGAGCGTAAGGCCTGTGATACGAAATAGATGCTCTTAGCTACAGACGAAGAAAGGGAAAGGATAAAACTCTCAGAAGGATGTTATAGCTTTTTCATTTCATTTCATCTATGTTTTTAGACTGCTTTCTACCATATCCCAGAAGAAACAAGTGCAAGGAGCCATCCCTGGCTAGTGTATATGCTCTCTTGTAATGTCTCTTGGGGAGAAAAAAACAGGCAAACTCTTCACTTACTTTCTTATGGCCTAATATCATGGGAAGCTTGTCCTTGTTTTGCCACGGCAGACCTCTTTTTAGGCAACTTCTAAGTTACAAGCGGTTTCTTGGCCCTCCAAAAAGATGACTTAATTGAATGATCTCTTCTGGCCTTAACCCATGTGAATGACAATGGTAAAGGTTTATGGGAAAGGGCATTAAAACAGTACCTTGGAAGCAACTCTTACACTAGCAAACTATTCAGAAACGTATTTGAACTAAGATACAAAGGTTGAAATGGCTGAACTGGAACCAGAATCCAAGAATTCCTCTCCACCCCCTATCCCAAAAGGCATCTACATACTAATCCTATGCAGAATTTCATTACTATAGTCCATTTCTAATTTAAACAAGCTGTGCCCATTACTAAAATATTGCTACAAAGAAATGAAATTCTATTGTTCTCTAAGCAGAGGACCCCTGAACTACTTGAGACTTTTAACCTGATGTTTTAGAGTTTAGGACTGTGTTAGAATATCAAATGAAGTTCCACTCCATTTAACAGTAACATTCATGTTTAATTAAAATTCACAGATAGCTGGAAACATGCAAGTATTAACTTTCCATAATGCTCAAACTGTTAGGGAATTAAGGCTGGATTTAATCCTATTTGAACCTTCTGTAGTCTTCTTCCTCTGCAAAATAAGTAATTATATTTGCTCTATTTTTTTGTTTGTTCATTCTGCAAAAAGTATCTTTGCACATACAGTGTTAGATCATATTTTATCAAAACTAATTTTGTAACATCATACACTAATGTGGATAAAGCTGCACAGTTAGAGGTGATGTAATACAAACAGGCAAGAACAGACGCATAGTATTTTGTCTCATCAGTAAAACATAATATATTCTTTGCCCTTATAGTGGAATTGGTTACTGTTATATAGCTTATAATTTTCCTCCCTTTATTTTATTTTTTGATTAAACTGTGACATTTGTTAACAAAGAAATTGACTTCATCTCTCTACAGTTTAGTTTCTAGGGAATTCACACTATTCTGTAAATTCTGTTTTCAAGAAGATATAAAATATGCATGCATTTCCTGGCAAAGTAGTGTTCAATTGCAAAAGCTATCCTAGTAACCAAGTGATGGATTAGTTCCATGAAAGAACAAAATCAGATAAAATGACAAGAATTCATGCAAATATGTTAAAAATAAAAGGTTTTTTTGAAATAAAAACAATCTTTATTTATTATCTGAAAATATAATGTGCCCTTAGGACATGATATTGGATATTGCTACATGAATTAAATTTCAGGATGACAGGATAATTAATATAATAACTCCTTCCTCATAAACAGTTCCAAAGGTATGAGCAGGTGTTTATAGCAGAAATGTTTTTCCATCCATCCATACAACAGCACATAAATAGTGCATGTAGTGCTCTAAAAGATCTACAGCAACATCAGAACCTGTTTCATGGTTCCTTGGCTTAGGAAGGATTCTCCACCTCTGGGGTGAGGAAGGCAATTCATTCACTAAACAGGGATTGGTTTCTGATTTGGAAAAGTGAATGAGGCAAAAATGGTTTCTGGTTCAGGCTGAATTCATTGACTACTYGCTGCTGAGGAAAGGCAAAATAAGCCACCCATTTAGCTTCCATCTTCCACAGATGACACTTCTCAGGTTTTTCGTTTGTTGCAAATTATGATCTTGAAAATAATGGAAATACAGTTTGAAAATATTTAATTTCACCCCTCCAAAAAGTGATGACCTCAACAGAAAAGGTGCAAATATGGGTATGTTTGTACATATCTCCTCTCACTCTGCTTCAAAATGAAATCTAAATATTGTAATGATGAGTTTAAGTAGAAGTAAGCAGACCTTAGTTGTGTGTTGTAGTTAGTTGCTCCATATAAGCTTCTAAGCAAAGCCAGAAGCAATTAGGTGGAAAGTGTTATTCCTACAGGGGTGTCTGCAACCACCATTGCTCATGTTCCACCTGTATGTCTGAGGGCAAACTCTGGTTTTAAAAATTTTCAGGGCTACACCGGCCCACAGATCGTGCAGACCCCGTACGAGCAATGCACACCTCCTGTGTTATAGGTGTAATTGATTCCTTCCAGAAAGAAAGGCAGTCTGGGTAGGACATTGCAGTATCTGAACTACGTGCTGGAGCTCCACAGAAGCTGGCGACCCACATATGAGTAAAAAGTAGATTTCTCCGCCTCAGTGAGAGGAAAGAGGAATTTCAGCTAGAGCCTCTGGGGTGGACGACTGCCTAGAAAATGAACTAAATCAGTGTATGTGTCATGTGTTTGGCCTGCCCTTCTCTCTGGAAGCCCCTCTGCGCTCTCTCAGGTCCGGAGTGTATGTGACAGATGGTGTAGACTGTGGTACCTCGCTCACTCCAGGTAAACCTTCCTTGCCAAAGGCCAGTAGGCTCAGTTCTCCAGGTAGTTACTGCCTGTCTTCTGAAATATGCCATGAATTCATAAATTAGGAAACTGAATATAAAACTTGCATCAGGCTGGCAAAATTCTATTGGTTTTCCCTTTTTAATTTACAGATTGTGCCAATAAGCATCAAATAAAATATTTCAGTTTATACCAGACATTAATTCTGCTCTTTTAAGATGCTGCTTGTTCAGGAAAGCTCAAATTGGATGCAGGAGCATCTGTTTTTCGGTTCTGCTTTCATCTAATTTTACAGCTGGATTCTCTGAGCCACAAGAAGGTCAAATGATTTGCCCTGACTCTGCCTATGAATTTATGGCATATGTCTGACAGTCAGAGCCCATATGCTTGCCAGAAGTGTGTTACACATCTTAAATTTATGGCTTAAAATAATGTCATTTTTTTCTAGGAAAAGTGTTGCTACTGAAGTGATTTCTTATTGTGCTAAATTAACAGAATAAACCGATAACACTAATTTGTCATTAGACTTTTACTGGCAGTAAAATCTTACTTTTTTTATTTCCCTCTACTGTAATCTTTTCTTAGGAAAAAAATGTCTTATTTTATGGCAAATTTTTCCTGCACAATACAAAAAAAAATCAATTTACTTCAAATTTAACCATTGGAGTTTGAAACCAAAACCAATATTTTTAACACAGCGGAAAAAAAATTAATTTCATATTTCATATGCCTTAGTTTTGGATATCTTAGTACCCTCAAAAGATGGGAAGTGGCAAAGGCAGAGTATTTCTTTAACACTTTTTTTCCCACTTTTTTCCACCTAGGGAAAAAGAGTAGGAAAGTATAGAAAAGTGCTTCAAGCTATGAAACAGCTTTATTCTGGGAATTAGTTCATCCATGGCAGTCCAGGATTACATAATCCTTATTCAGTGAGCATGGGGAGAGGGTCTTTCTGCCCACCTGCACTCAGTACAGTGGTTGGGCGGCACAGGGCCAGTAGGACCTAGGGTAGCATCCTCAGCTGAGGAGCAGCGATGTTAGGACATTCTCCAGGTCAGAGAGTTACTTTGCCCACAGTTGGTAATTGACACAGCTGGTGTCAATTGGGAATAGCTTTGACCTAAAATCTAGTCATCCTGCCCATGTGTCACTTGCATTAGGCTAGTTGAATTGTTATGAAAATAAGCACTGGTGCTAAGCTTTACCTTTCCATAGATATCACTGGCTCACATTTTTATAGTTTACACTCATATAGAGATAAGACTGTGTATATATACACACATATATATGTGTGTCTGTGTGTCAAGTGACTGGAGATCAAATGAATGACTTACTCAATGGAGAGTTTTTCTTTTCTTATGAATTATTTTCCCATCTTATTTTCAAAAATGTTTATCAAGCCATGTTGAACATGTTTTCATCTTTGGAACAACTCCTAGTTTTATAGCAAGTTCAATGTGACAAGTTCAGCAGGGTTGAATAGATGTTAGTTCTAGCAATGCTCCCTATTTCCCTCTGCTCTGAATATTGTCTCTGGAGGGAAAGTCTAAAGTGCTTTCAGTGTGTTTGGCAGCACTGCTGAGAGGTGGTTCACTTAATCCAAACTCAGGTAGACTAGCTAGGATCAAAAGTGTGTCACTGAACCAGCCTTCACTTCTCCAAAATAAAACCAAGCAAAACAAAGTACATATCGAAATCTCTTCTCTCCCCAAGAGGATTATTATTGTTTGAATTTCAAAGCTCTTACTATTGTTAACCCTACACCTTACGTTGTATGCTACTGTGGTTGCACTGGTGGTCTCAAGTGTCACCAGGTTGCTGTTGACATCTACACCAATAATTACAGACTCAGCATATCACAGTAATTCTTCCTATACTCTGTAATTTTTGTTTGGCTCCAAATGGATGTGCCAGATAGTCAAAGTTTAATTCAAAGAAGACGAGTTTAGCTTGCTGGCCCAGAGAAATGTCTTTTATTTGGCGATATTTATCTTCATGGGAATGATTGACATTACTTGCAGGATTCTCAATTTTAAATTTATCTCAGCACACAGAAGTACATATTTAAACAGCACCCAAATACCAGGTAAACTGTGACCGCAGAGCTGGTGTTGTGCTGTGTTTAAGCATCAAAATTTAAGCATACTTCACTTGTTACAACCCAATGTGTATCCCTATTAAAAGTAAAACCCTAGCTGTAGTGCTTTCTGGCTTCATCCTTTAGTTCATGAAGTGCTGCTGATTTCATGGTTTATAGGGGAAGAGGAATGAGTAAGTCTTTACTGAGCTCCTGCTCAATACCTGGGGAAGGTCCACAATTGCACCCTCGTGGGGGAGGTGTTGCCCGTACACCTCAGCAGTTAGCCCATGGTGTCCTCCCTGGCAAACCTCCGAAATCCTCAGCACTGTGGGCAGAGGCAGCCCACGAACGCCAACAAGATGTTGGGCGTCATCAGAAGGGGCCTTGAGAGCAAGACAGGGGCCCCACGAACTGTGTAGGGTTGGCAGGCCAGGTCCCCTGGGCAGAGAGGGGCAGCTCACCTCATCCACGGGGTGGAGCAGACGTCTTGAGGAGGGACAGATGTGGCAGGGACTCCTCCAGTTGAAGAGGAGGCAGCTGAGGATGGATACAAATATATTATAATGTCATTGCAATGGTTGATATGGTGAAAGCCAAACTGTTTTTCAACAACTCTTACAAAAACAAGAGGTGGTGGAGGCAGGCAGCACTGGCAGGTTCAAACACTAATTCATGGACAACAGGACCATAAGCAGATACTTAAGGATGGAGGTAGCAACGTATCTTCTAGCAACCGCCTTGACCTCAGAGATGGCACACAGGCTCAGGTGCTCTTCTTAAATAGCTGCTCCTAGTGCCTTCCTTGGAGATAGGATGCTAGGTTAGATGGACTGGTGAGCTAGGCCTTTTTTTATTCTCTCTTATCAGGCCTGATTTTGTCACTTTCTTGCTTTATACTTGTAGTTCAATGGGCTAAAGGTTTTTTTTCATCTTCTTTTTTATGTAAGGCTTCATTTAGCAAAACATAAACTTATGATTATCTTTATTTCAACGAGCTTTGAGGTAATGATTCTCACTGATGTCCACAGAAGTAAAATTCAGGTGAAAGTCAAGTATCCCACCTACATAAATTATTGTGTTACAGATTCACCACTCTCGTCACTTCTGTTGTTTTTCATCACTGTTGCTCATAAGCTTTGCAAGTGTGCTTTATTTTTGTGCTGCACTCAGAATACTTCAGCCAATAATTAACTGTATTTTTTAATTTATATTTATGAGCAAACTTATGTTCATGAATTCCTTCTGATCAGGTTGAGGTTCAGTTTCCTGTACAGTCATAGTCTTGCATTAAATATCAACTGAGTATCATAGGTCATGCACACAAATGAAGGAGCATCCAATTTCTGCTTGGCCTGTTACAGAAAGAAGATAATGTGTTTTCTTATGGAATCTTTATTTTTGATCTCTCTGCAGTTATTTTCTTCCCATGATCTTAAAATAAATAGATTGAAAATTTAAAGCAATTACTTCTGTAAGGTACAGTAGAGCAATAGTTATTCTGAGGTGTGGAGCTATTGGAGCTCCATTTGATGAAGCTTTTTGGGAGGACCTTCACTTTAAAGGGATACCTTTACAATGCCTTGCCAATACACACCATACTGTTAACCTTCTGATTATAAGTATAAAAAAACAAAGGAACTTGTCTTTGTGCTGGGATCCTCACACACTAATTTTTCTATAGGAATTGAAACTTTTAAGTTTTTTTAAGTTCAGTCCTTTTCTAGAAAAAGCAACAATTGTTGCTAAAATATAAGCATTTTTTAACAAATTAACATTATTCTTAAAAACAAATATGACAAGGTTTATATATGTGTGTGTGTGTGTGTGTACGTATATGTATATATATATATATATATATACTCTTTTTTCTTGATGCAAGTTCTCATCTGGTGTATACTTCAGAGGCCCCCAAACTTCCTTAAAGTATTGGATACTCAATTTAATATTTTGATATTTAATGGACATATCATTCTTACTCCTTGATAAATTAATAAAATAAGACAAAAGACTGGATATTCTGAGTAAGTGTTTTTACCATCCTCTGTTTAGCTGACACCTAACTAATGATTAAAAAAAATCTCACTATAGAAAATGGTTCTTTGTTTTGTTTTTAAAGATGTTAGCATGGTTTGAAATCTTAAAATAAGACCTAATTTAAAGTTTTATCTATTTTAATGTAATTAATCTAATGGGGGTTATCTTGACCATCTAATACATTTCTACACAAAGATTTTATTATAGATTGGCACATTTTACTGAACTTAAACCTCCTGCCTGCTCTTCTCCAATGAATGCAAGACCAGTATCGACTCTTTTTTTTTTTTTTTAATTAAAGGTTTTCCAGTCAAAAAAATCCTGTTATATGTTGGACTGGGCATAGTCCATTGAGCTCTGGTAAATATAAATGCACCTGCAAATCCTGTGAAATCAAGTGCTCTTCGTAGTCCGGCCTTTCAAAGGAAGCTGTTGTAGTTGTTGAGAGCGTATTTTAAAAGCTCTCCAAGAAGACCATCTTACAGTAATCTTACAAAAAAAAAAAAAAAAAAACCCTCTTTGAAGGTGATTTGGGGTCACTTAGGGAGGCTGGAGCTATTGTTGGATATTTACTTTTGAACCTGCTTGATGTGAAGATGTGAAGTGTGGTATTGCTTTGATACCACGGCAGAAGTATTTTTGCATAATACCTGCTGATCTCTCTAACTGTTCCCTTCAGCTGTACCTATGTATTTTAAATATAGTCTTATTTAAACAGCAGGCTTTATTTCTTAGTAAAATCTACCCTATGATTTAAGGAACAGTTATGCTGCACTATAAATCCAGTCATTTCTGATATTCATCCTCATGAACACTTTTAAAATTATATACAAGAGTGATACTGAAAATTTCAAACAGTCCAGAAAAAAAACCCTAGTTTTCACCAATGTTTTGTATATTTATTTTCAGATGGCATTATAAAAGAAAGGGTTGTGTTACTATTTTTAATTTCAGTTTTAAGTAGTATAAACTTAAGTACATTAAGCAAATTAAATGGTTTGGATTTTCAGATGAGGGAAAAGCTTATCACAGGAGCTGCAGTTCTTTAATTCCAAAAGCCAGAGCAACTGTGATACAGACTCTGTTTAATTAGAACATGTGAGTTGGATAAAATGAGAATAAGCAGATTTCCTTTCCCCTTATCCATTTCTAATAAATATATGTTTTGACAGCAATAATATTGGCTTAAATAGTTAATGTTACATGAAAGTTCCATTTTATTTATGTCCCACTACACTGAGGAGCCTCTGAAATTTCACACAGAACAAGGATCCATGCTGGATTAAGCAAAGACAGAAATGGAAAATGTTATTTAATACTCTTGTGAGAAAATCCATAACAGTGTTCTTCCCCATCAGCCCCCGTCAACTTTCCTTCAAATTGCTCTCCTGCCTTTCCTCCAAAGGTTTTCTCTGAATGATGCAAAGTGCTAGTCTCCAACCTGACAGATCTCCTGTTGTCTCAAACCAGAGACCTCCTGTCTCTCGGATCTTGGCAAACCTTCSCTTGCATTTTGCTACTTTGTAATGGACTACACATAGCTGAGCAATATAAAGGAGTTATGTAAGAAAGCTATACAAGATTTCTAAAGTTGGAAATTATATTTTCTCTGGAAATACAATTTCTAACTTGCTGTCCAAAATGCACCCAGTGGATTTAGACTGTGTCTGAATACAGTCTAAACCTGCCAACATTTCTCCAGTACCACCAAGAGCAAACATCCCCTCTGGTGGAGCAATCAGCAACTGTGGATATAATATAAAGGCATATAATATGCATAATCCAGCAAATTGTATGCCCTCATGAGAACTACATGAATGAAACAAAGCAAATATTTTGAGTCCCAAGAAACTCTACGAGACAATTTGAGACACACTAAAATGCTCAGACATCAGTAGGGAATAGTTCTGCTAAATAATCTCTTTTCTCTCATTTGTGATCCTCAAGAGAAACCTAAAAAACACCTTCCATGGGAATTCATAACTGTGCAGGATGCTGAAAAAAATCACAGACTCAATACAATGATAGCTTTTTGTTTTGTTTTGTTTTGTTTTTATGGCATATTAAAATATCCTCTGCTTCTTTCTCCCCAAACTTTGTTTTTCACAGGGTGTAAGTTGATTTCTTTCCTTCCCTTGCCTTATCGACTGCTTCCTTTCCTGTTCCTTGCCAAACCCCTTCTCTAGCACACCTTCTGCCTTCCACAAGACCAGCCACTTCTTCTTTCAAAGACAGGATAACTGACACATTTAACTAAAGTCTATGCTGTTGCTATCAGTGGACAACCCTTTCTCTTAAGATTACTACAACAATAAGGGAAAACAAATCTCCTGTAGGAAGCTACCTGAGCTGTAAGGAGTGGTTCTTGCTCATGTAGAATTGCACAGTTGGCAGGAATTTCTTTTAAAAAATCCACAGATTGGCACAGACCATCTGATTTGAGAGGAAAACATGGCAAAGATGTGTACTAAATACCATACTGCAGAAGGGACAGTTAGTTTCATTCATGCTTATGGGACACTGAGAAATAGTCCCATAGATAAACTCTAAATTCTTCACAAGTGGTGTGRGAAAGGGCATCCTGAATCCATGCATTAGAGGGTCATCCAAAGTACCCTGCAGAACAACTTCTTTCAGGCTAAGAGTAACCGGTTAAAAATACACAGAGCAAAATATATTCATAATGATATGATGTCCCCTTCTGGCCAAATATTCTTAAATTCACCACCTTTGTACCACAGGTACTTGCATTTCACTGGTGCTACCACCCAACTTTTTCATCCAAAATATAATGATGTGCCTCTTTTCTTAATGAAAAGGCAAAGAAACATATTCCAGGGCTCTAATGAAGCTCTGTGACTTATTTTCAGAACATTGTAATACTTCTGTCCTGACAATCTGCAAAAATGAGTGATAATTAGCCTTCTGGCTTGACAGGAAATTGCCATATTGATCATCTCTGGAAACATTGTCTATAGAAAGGAAGAGAAATCCACAGAAATAAATGTTTGTGGTGAGTTGTTGGGTTGTTTTTTTTTTTAATTTTAGCATGAAGAATTATTAATATTGGAGCAAACACAGATAAATAAATGGTATTACTACTGATTTAGGTATTTAGGAATAGCTTTACTAGCACTAGTGTAAATCCAATAAAGTCTCCTGAAATAAGCTAAGACTGCTTTAAGTAAGACCACTTTAGACTTGGTTGTAAAGGAAATATTGCTATTTAAAAATGTAAAACAAATCCTCCTAACAGGGCTCTTCAAGTTAAGCTATCTCTAAATAAAAGATGATGAGATATTTAAAGAGTTTCAGGGTTCACATTAAATGCATAATTCAAGACTGAATCTTGAAAAGGGAGTAAGTATGTAAAAGGCTTCAGGAATATATCTTTGCAATTCTATATGGTCTGTCTGGGAAGTTTAATTGGCACGGAGGAGCTGGAATGTAACTAGGGAAATAGTTTGGATTATACAGATTTTAAGGTCTTAAAAAATTGCAAACTTTTCAAAAATGCTTCCAGTATATAACAGCCCTTCTTTCAGGATTTGCTACCTTGCAATACGTAAGAGAGATTTTAGTAGTGTGAGCAAAAGCAGCTGATGCTTTGAAATGGCCATTCCTGGTATTATTGCATAATTCCATGAGCCTGAATTAGAGAAGAGCTTTAAAAATAAAATAAGCCAGCTGAGATCTTGGAAGTTTTCCAGACTCATGTTGCATATATACCCAGCTTAGTCTCTGAAATGCAAGCATATATTGAGGAGTACCTAATAAAAATCTGTTGGAGCCTTGCTGTGTGATTAGTGGTGGGATTTATCTAGATGCTTGAGACTAGAAGTGGGCCCATCATTCCTAGTATGTTCAGGCTGGGAGGGCATGGTCTGTCTGAGCAGGATAGCTAGAACTGACATTTTTAACCCTGTCACTCGAATGTGGTACTCTCATAATGAGGAAGATGAAAACTCTCATATCTTGAGGCAGAGAGAGAAAGAATAAAAATAAATAAATAAATAAATAAATAAATTAAATGAGTATTTTTGCAATCTCCGATTGTTTATTTAGAAATCTCAGTAATTATTTTTAATGGAGTATGTGGACTTTTATACAGTATGTTCTTTACAGGGTATGAGATATGTCTTTTAGGGATATTTTTTGCTTCTATTGAGCTTCTTCAATAAATACAATTTATATCATACTCTTTTCCTGTGGCTGTGGAAAGTCTCAGGATCTCATGAATGACACTGGCCATTTTGGGCTGCAGTTCAGTAAATTTACTTAGGTATTATGTTTTGTCAGAAGAAGACCATCTTTGTAGAAAGTGTACAGCACAATGGGAATTCTGCTTCATATTTTATGCTGACTAGTCTATGCTTCTACTCTTTCTCCTCTAAATTAGGAAAGAAAAATATTTTTGTGATTTCAGAGAATCATGTGGAGCGATCTGCTGTTGGTGTTTTCCTCCTGTAGACTGCTATTTTGTCTTTTCCTGGTTGTGTGCTACATCTGTCACTAAATCTATCGCTGTTCTGGAGATATTGTGCCATTACCAAATCTGTTGCTTCCTAGGTTGAGCCAAACTAAACCAAAACACAATAAAATCTCAATAAAAGTAAGAAATGTTGTAGTTTTTAACGATGTCCAAGTTACTGTTGATGCATGTGTTAATGTCCTGTTACTGGCACTTACCAGGATATTTGACAGATATTTTCATGCCTTTCTGAATACGTTTTTGAATGTGTAATATTCAAAATATTATGATACTTTGTAGCGACATTAATATTTCAGATATCAATGAATGGAGGTCATTAGATAAAGGTGTAGGTATTTTGGGAGTCCATGGAACGGATAGGACATTATAATCTAAATGGTACAAAGGGGATAGGTGCTCCTTACGAGAAATCCTGAAGCTTTAAGACAGATGCTGTATTATACTGATGTAGTATAAAACACATTCTAATACAAGAGGGAGATGGGAGGACATTATCTCTTATGAATGTAATGAAAATTGCTTGGTTATAGAAAATTAATGAGACCCCCTGTAGTCAAAGAATAGGGACTTAGTATGGTTTGACCTTCCTTTCAGCCTGTAGAAGGATAAATTGTTCTCTTACTTGCGTAGTTCTAAATTAAGGTTACTTCTGAGCATATGCTTCAGTCTTTTTCTGAGCTATTTTAAAATTTTATGCCAGAACAGTACAAATGCAGGCCAAGCATTCAGTAATCTGTGTTGAAAGTGGTAACTCAGTCTTTGTAAACTTTGAACAAAAGTGTGGTTGGGAAAGAAGAACCTCAGTGTTCTCAAGGAGGACAAACCATGAGCTAAACTTTTTACTACAAGAGTGAATGGACACGTTCACCTACAAGGGAAAGAAAGCTGGCTCACTCGTGGGRGGGGGGACTGTACCTTTTTAAAATGGAATATGAATTAATGATTAAGGTTCTTGAAGAATTTAAATTTTTCCATGCCTGGAACTCTCAGGAGAGCCTACTGTTAATTTTTTCTTAAGTTTTTGGAGTCTGAATTGGCAGTCATTTTAGTCCCATTGCTATTGTCCTGGCCAGACTTCCCTAGTCATGCAAAATTTTTGCACTACAACAATATTTAATTGCTTGGCTATATTACATATTTCTCAATATCTGTCCTTATTACTGGAATTCACTGTACATTACATTTAGCAAGGCGCTCATTAGAAAATTGCAAACTAACAACCACTGTTATATTCTGGAACAAAAAATTTCAAAAAAGCAATAGTAGACATGTCTGGTGCAGATTTTTCACAGGTTGTGAAAGATTAAGAAATTGGAGTTTACGGTACATTTATGGATGTGAATATTATGCCAATGTGCAGATTACTGATTTTTTTCCCCTCCATCTCTGAGCTTTGCACATTAAAACTGTGCTATATAATAGCACATCACAAAGATTTGTATGAAAGTAAGCTTCCACAGAATTTAGCATTAAAGGTTCAAACCTAAATTTGGAAAGAATTAGCTTTTGTTGCTATGGGAACGTAAATATCATTTAGTCTTAAAAGAAAAAGAATATACAGATTTATGATAAAAAATAACACTATTAGTCCACTTGGTGGGGCAGGAGGCACTAGAAATAACTATGTAGTCTGGGTGTATAATATCTCCCTGTTGTGTGCAGCATGATTACACTGAAGAAAGCTTCTTGTCAGTTTATTGCTCCATCATAATCTTTTTTTTCTATAAGTTCACATTTGTTTGCATTGTAAAATCACAAAGTGCATATAAATAAGTTGTTTAGTCATTATTTGCCTTTGTAAGGCATCACTGGGTCTGTCTATTAATTTTCAGATGATTATCTTTATTTCTTTGCCTTTCATAAAGATTTGTATGAAGCCTAGATCTCAGCATTCAGGGTAGCATTCAGCTACCAAAGAGTAAAGGAGAGAAATACGATGTTGCAATAGAATTTGTTCTAAGACACTATTAATATGAATATGAAGTCRGTTCTGCTGCTGAATTCTGGTTTTGCTTCTTTGCTTGAGAAACAGGATACGCTGACTGTGATGGAAATGGTGGTAAATGTCTCATAATTAGTCTTCCTTTGCTTGGAGAGTAATAGAGCTGTGGAGAGGTTTTTCCACATTCTTTGCTGCATTCTTCCCAAATTTTCTTCTAAATCTCTATTGTGCTGTCAGAAGCCTGAGTGTGAAAATCTCTGTGGGGCATCAGCCACAAAATATCCTTTTTTAAAAAAAGAAAATGAAATGCACTGTATGTATGAAAGTTATGGCATGATTTCTTTGTTTTTATTTTCGTGTTATGACTGCCATCCTATCCTCTGCACAGAGGGACAAAACTCGCATAAATTTACTTTGCGCAAATTCATGCTGCCTTTCATGTACAGCATTTGTGCAGTTTATTTATTCTCCCATTCCTCTAAAATCTGTTTTGGTTTCAGGTTCAAATGCACATGCAAATATAAAGTGAAATACAATAGAAACTGCAAATATCACCTGGTCTCCCAGTGAAATCCTTCAGAGGTGCATCTTTTATAATGTTTTGATATAAAAATACTTGAATCACTCTATCACAATAACTTGGCTGCTTCAGGCAAGCTATTATTAATGCTGGGAACATTTACCTTTTAACAAAACCCAGATAGCATCTGCCTTTTCTCTAAGATGCCTATAAAAAGAGCAGGCAAGAAACAGCAAAATCAGTAAGAGATTAAAAACAGCTTAGAAGTGGGAGGATACAGAGGCTGCGAGATCTCTCACTTCTTGTCTGTGATGAAGAGGGTGCATGAGCAAAATGCTGTTCATCTTTGGAGAATCTTAGCATGAACCAGCATGGTCTCCATTTCGCTCATATGACTTCTGGTTTTGCTATAAACAGTTAACATTGTTCTTGTTGAAACACTGCCATTACTATTTTATCATCAGCTATGTTAAATGCTGTGCCCGCTCTGCAGGGAGATCATTCTTTGGCCTAGAGACAAACTGTTTAAGCTGTGGTTATGTTTCATTCTTCCAAGTAAAATTCCTTTGTAAGAAATGAACTGGTGAAATGTTCAGTTAAGAGAAACACCCACAGTATTTTATTTTGCTGTAGGTTGTAAGAAAATGGCCCCAAATCTCTAATGTTGTTCTAAGTGATACTAATGCATTCTACTTCTGTTGCCTCTCCAAAAACTCACTTATTGACCATTGTGCTTGGGTTCCACTTAACTCTTTGTCAAAGAAATAAGCAATAGTATAGTATACTACAGTGAGGTGTTGAGTTGAAATTGTATTTTGTAAGCATAATGTCAACTAAATATATGTGATATTAAAAGACTGTGGCAATGGCCATTTGAGAAACTTGTAAATTAACTTCACCAGCTTAATATCATTGTGTAAGAGAGAAGAATAGGTGCTATTTCTCATCCATGTACTGTCCAGAATACAGTACTGTGCATCTATATTAGTATTTTAGTTCACAGCAGAAGCGTCTTCTTGAAAAAAATCTCCTCATTGCCCCACTTACTGTTTTTCAGCTCACATTACAGAGTAGGCTTGGAGCACATGAACAGGATTCTTGTCGAAACTAAATCAGAAAGTTTGTAGGCCTAGACTAGAGCTCTTCTTAGTAAAATGCCCTGAAATGCTTATGGAGTGGACTTCGGGCCCTCAGCAGCAACTGCTGTTGTTTGCAACAACAAATTCTTTCCTGTTGGCCACACTGCTTGCTAATGTAGACATGCCTTATGTCATCCGAGAACTATCTTGTCCTTCATCTCCGCACTTGCTATGTGTACCTTTTGTACCTAATTTATAGTTTTTAAGATATACCTTCTTTTTGTGAAGTTGTTCTGCAGCTACTTTGAAGGCTCGCTTGCAGTGTGTCTGTATGTGCATGTATAGACACATAAGCTCATGGGCATGTGGACATGCTTGTTAGTATACAACCGTACACAGATGTTTTCTCATGAAGCTCCTGGATGAAAACCTCTTTTCCACTGGCATTTTCCAAGACCTCACTTCATATCCATGCTTCCTAAGAGGAGAGAGATGATCAGGGAAGGGCCGCAGATACACCTCCACTATACTTGATTTCTATGGACATGGTCACTCCCTGACAATTCTTACGTGTTTATATCAAAGAATAGCACTCTCAGACATTTTTTGCTCCTGCTTGTGTTTGTATTCCTTATTTTAGCTCTCAGATAGATAACTCTTGTCTCTGCCGAAATGTAGGGTGCAGAATAAGAGAAATGGTACAGTTGACGCTGGGAGAGACTAAAAAGGAAAATACAATTAGTTTCCAGTGTTTCTCAGTGAAGGGAAGTGATATTTTAATGAAATCTCCAGTACTATTAACATCGCCCTGGCAAATATATATGCATACTTAAAGGAAACCTTTGCTCTTTTAATAATTAAGGCTTTTTGCCTAAACTTGAGTGGATTTTTCACTTTGATAGCTCATTTTTTGTTTGATTTTCATTTGATTGCTTTAGTAAACCTTACTTTATTCATCACAGTAGGAAATATTTCATGTTGATATCATAGGACTTATGAAACTATCTATAGGCATTAACAAAAAACAGAATGAAGTCTATCATTTTGGAGAGGTACTTGTATAGTTGCTTTAAAAAAAAAGTGTGATGCATGGAGAATTTCACAATTAAGCAAGCAAAATTGCTTGTAAAAGCTGGCCCAATTAGAATGGTGAAGAGACTGCTTCTTATGCAGTCAGCTTTAGTAGTGTATATATTAATGAATCTCTCACATCCATGTATGTATCTAATAAAGAATTCCATATAGGTGGTAATGGTGTTCTCCCCGACCTTGAAATCCAAATTCCCATTTTCATCTGCTTTCTTAATGGGCCACTGAGTGAAGAGCATCCCCTGCCTTGCTATTGGGATGCTCACAAAACACGAAGCTTCACGTTAAACCAGTATAATGGAAACCTGTGCTTCTGGGCAATTGTCTACCTTCTTTTTGCTGAGCTGAGCAAAAATTTGTCTTTACTGACAAGTAGAAAGCTTGTTTGTTTGCTTTATTTAGATTTTTTTTTTTAATTGCTAGCAGCGGAGTTTCTTGTCTTTTTGTTTGAATCCACTGTTTGTTACTGGCTACTATTTGGAGTCCAGACAACTGAGTAGGTTCATGAGTTTCTGATCTATCCCAGAAATTTCTAGGACTCTTTGAAGAAAATGATCAAGGGAAATAAAAACTCTTAATTTTGATGGAATCAGTTAATGTGCTATTGAAACTGATTGGAACAAGGATTTGGCATTGTTTATAATGGAAGAGAGATGTTTGATAAGCAGCAGCACAAATACAACTGTGGGTGTAGAATTAAAGTATATAAATCAGTCAATCAGCTTTTTTCTTCAGAGGTGATAAAATCTGATGAAATCTTTTGCATGTTCAAAATGCTCATCTTCAGTTTCCTTCATGTACCTAAGAACAACATTTCCAGCTAAGCCTCTAAAGATAAAATATCCTACATTTTACGTATGCTTTGCTTGAAATAACAAATAGTCTTTTCTCAGTACTGAGCCAGAACTTCAGATGGTTTAAATCAACACAGACTTCAATAAGACTGTTGATTTACTTTTTTGTTTTTACTATTAGATGTTTATATAGAGGAAGCCAAGAAAAATTACTGGCTTACAAAAATTTAACGTATTACCTAATAACCGATATGTCTGGGTATTTCTTTTGAGGCGATCCCTCCGATTAGCAGTAAGATCTAGTTAATTTAGCAATTTCATTTTGTGGTGAAAAAAGTGAAAACAGCCACTCAAAACCCTTTTCTGTGAGTAATACATCTAACAAAATTCATGCAATGACAAAATTTTTGTCATAATCCTGGTACATATGTAAGGGATATGCCAATACAACCTATTCTTTTGTTTGCATTTATAATCTCAATCTCCTAAAATTAGTCAATTTTTATTGTGCTCTGCTCTTTCACCAAGCAAAATATGTGAAACTTCCATATGAAGGGACAGCTTGTTTTCTCTGAGAAAAGGAAAAAGCCACCATCTTAGGAGAATATTAAACAATTTCAAAAGGGATTGAATATAGAATTGCTTCTCAATATGTTTATTAGGAAGAGAAAGACAAGCATTTGAGTTCTTTTACAGAGTTCTTCAGGGGCATGAGATCACATATACGCTCCAAGTGTAGCTACTGAAAGCAGTGGAGTAGGTGCATAACCTTTCATGTTGCAGTAAATGTTTGACTTGAGTACTGTGAGCGCTTATATTTGTACTTAGCACTGTCTTTCAGTTTTTAGTCATTTCTATTTAATCTTTATTTACTCTGTCTTTTATTTTTAAGCCTATTATTTTTTCTTGCCTCTAATTTGAAGCATTAGCAGGGATGTTATGGTAAATACTGCTGTTTTAATTATTCTGAATGGCGTCTTGGAGGTCTTCTCTTAATTTCTGCCTATGCCACAAGCATCTTGTGTAACTGTAAGCAGGTCTTTTAGTCAATTTGCTTTGGTGATAAAACTGTCTGTCTTTTAAATCCCTGCTCCATAGACCTTACAGTCTTTCCTTATATGCATGTACAACACAGCTGGGAAGTTGTTTGAGTTTTCTAAATGCTACTGTAATTCAAATAAAGAATAAAAGATGAAAAAATAAAATGACCACAGCCACTGGACGTGTACCAGTAGTGATGGTGGGAAGCTGAGAAGACTGGAGAAGGTGTGCCAGAAGTGTTAAAATGTATAGCAGGAAAAAATGTAGACCATGTTAAACCTTATAAACCTGAAGAGCTGAATGAAATATTTCCCATTTCGTCCATTTTGTTAAAAAATCAAAAGAGAAGTCAAGTGTTCTGAGGGTTTTTTGTAGTTCTGGACAGAAAAGTATTCGGTTGCAGGGAAGACAAGCAAGATCCTAATTGGAGGTGGCATTATTTGTTCATTCATATTAATGTGGGGGAAATAATCCTGCTTTCTTAAATTTCTCAGTTTTATGTTACTTTCCCAAATACTTTCATAACCAGCATTCAAACTTCCATATGTAAAATGATTTCCTCATCTTTTCACCACATAAGTGCTATTCAGCTTCATGCAGGAATACTTAGGCAGGAAGCAAAGAAGGCTTCTCCTCCCTTCTCCCCCCTTTCCCCCCCCTTCCCCCCCCTTCCCCCCCAATTAGGTTTAGGGAAAATTGGGTACTGCCAAGAGAATTGTAATTACAGAAGCTGGAATCAGGCTAGGTCACTCAGATTAACATCCTGCAACAACCTCAGTTATCATAAGTGGCCATTGGTTTAGTTTTTCTTCTTATCTGAGAGATAGACCCTCCTACAGCACAGTGCCCTCAGCTATCAAATTTGATGTTTAGTCTCAGTTTCATCCTATCTCTTTGTGGTCTAAATAGAAGTTTGTTTTATGAACCAGTTTTGAATTATTTATCTTAAAGTGGCACTAATTACATAACTATTGCAAATGTTTTCTCATATGGAAGATGATGTTTAATGAAGTCTATGGACAAGAATGTTGGCATACTTTAGATATTTCCTGTTTAAAAAGTCCCCTGTAGAAAAAAGTTCATTCATTTTCAATTCTTTCTTCCCAGAGTTATATTAAACAGACAACGCAATGTCTGTGTAGAGTTAAGTTCAAGACTAATTCAAAATAGTAATAATTGTAGATCTTGCTTATCTGGGTAGCGTCATCCACATCAGATATTTTCTGCATAGAACTACAAAATGACAAGTGCAATATTTCCATGAAATGTATTTGGAGATTTTCTTTTTCTGCTTCCTATCACTTTCCTAATGTCTGGGATTCAGACTGGATTCACGTCACCTCGCTTTTTCTCCTGTTGCAACTTTGTCACCCCAAATGGGGAACTCTACGTCTTTAACTTGCGTACAGTTCATGAAAGGATTGTAAATACACTGGACTCTGCTGACCTTTTCAATATACTATATGTGGATTGGTTAGCCATTCCACCTCTCCCTCACAGGTTAATGAAGCTGTAAAGGGGAAGAAATGAAATGGCAAGTCAATCAAAAAGGTCAAAGCAGTACAGCGCACCATTATGACTGACAAAATCTATGAGGCATTAGAATTTGGATACCTCATTCTTAGTGGCAAAGATTTGAACAAGACCAGAAAAGAAAGCTCCGTGGATCTGTTCCCATCATACAGGATGTAATGTGCAGGGGAGATGGTGCAAGCCGGGACACTTGTGTTCCAAGACGAACATTTTATATCTCTTGATATGTCTCAGGGACCAGACAGTAGCATAGTTCGGTTAAAACCTATGCTCTCTGGCTTAGAAATACATTCTTCAGCATTCTTGGTATTGTTTGTCCCCAAATCTACAATTACGTCCTTTTGATATCATTTTTCAAAGGAGGGTGTAGACTGGGGTGCCTGTGAAAGAGGAAGAGGGAATAGAAAGCTGCTCAGGGTTTATTGGAAAGAATGTATGAACCTGAGGGTGTTGAAGTAGACTCAGGCGTATGAAATAACTTAATAAGCTCCTTCCTACTCTGTTGGTATGGTAATTGTATCTATCCAATAACATCCATAACATCTTAAATTAATAGAAGTTCCAGTTATAAAACATACAAGAATAGTGTATGTAGCTGCTGCTTAACTAAAGCACTTGCTGTAGTTAAATTTTAACCATTGTTTGAAAAAGCACACTCTCAAATGTTGTTGCTGTGAGGTAACAAATGCAAAATAAATGAAGTCAGGAAAGGGATTATAGCTAAAACTTTTATTTCTTTAAATAACAAAACCATTTTATGACCACTGCTATTATTTATCCTTATCTGATCTTGAAACATTTCATGTTGGTGTCTTACCTGAGTATTGTAGTCTGTATGTTTTAAAATATTTCCCTTTAACATTGGCTATCCATTTCACTTAAGGAGTGTAAACTGTTAAGCATATTTCCCAGGTAGTTTAAAAATATATCCATATGCAATTGATGTTCTGTGTGTAAAGTAAATGTAGCTACTGAGACTCTTAGTAAAAAGGAAGCGAGCTGAAGAGATATTTCAAAGGACTGAAAAGCATGGAAGAAAAAAATCTACGTGGTCTTTCTACATCTGTGAACTGTAATATAGCATTTTGGTTTGTGAAACTTTTTTTTTTCTTTCCTATAATCAGTAAAAGAATATTTACCCATGGGGGAGTAACTTACAGTAGCTTGGCCCAGTGCTGTGACTTATTTATGCTAGATATATTGCTCTGTGCTTGCTGTATAAGCACATAGCTAAATGTGGCTTTGATAAATGAAATAGTTTCTCTTGACTCTGAGGCAGCCTTACAGTTGAAAACTCACTGCAAATTCTCCTCTGCTGGAATTCCTGCCTGAAAAGGATGAGTTATAAGGAAGTGTGCCAAGAGGTGCCTTCTGCTGTGCTTTATCACTGCCTGTAATCCAACTGCCTGAACCAGTGCCAAGCTAATTAGCTAGTTCAGTGCTTGTTGTATCAAGAGCCCAAATAAGCCAAGAGAGGTCACATTTCGAAGAGGAGAGAAGCCTTTTCATTTGTCTCTCTGTTCCTGTGGGGCTTAGGCAACTCCCAGATGGGACAAAGCCCAGTTAATGCCTCCCATTTAAACATGTACGAAAATATTTTAGAATGTTCACCCATTAAAAGCAGCATTCAGTTATCGAAGAGCTTAGGTGAGGGGGCTACAGGAGACAGAAAGGCCTTCTTTTTGTGAAGAACATCTGATGGTAGCTTGATTTGGCTAGTACAGGAGAAACAAAGAAAAAATCTAGTGAAACTGGATCACAGCATTGCTAAACTGACTTTGGATTTACTATTGTCCAAACTTGCAGGACAAAAGCACAATCTCTGTACTGGGGCATCTCCTACTTTTTAATCCCAAGAGCAATCAGTGAGGCTAAGAGCATGCAGGAAAGAAAAAGGATGTCATGATGATAAATACAAGGAAAAAGTTCAGTGAAAATAAGTATTATTATACATGTATAGTTGCATTCTCGGTTATATAAGCTTAACCTAAATAGGAAGGAGGTTGGCTCACACATACGAGTATGCAGGTCATAAAATTACAACATCCGTCAAGTTTTCCATAATATCTGCCTTAAATAAATGCAAGAATGAAAACCACAGCAAGAATTTTTTTGTGGTCTGTCATTTTATGAAATAAGTTCTTTACTTGACTGTAAAAGCCGAGTCCATTTCTTCAGTTGCTTCAAATTAGGTTTCTTCTGCCAATGTACTGTGTGCCATTCCAATCTTTTATAAACTTACCCAGGAGTCAGACTGACCCTCATCTTTGTCCTATGGATGAAACAAAGAAAACTCAGTGAGAAATACTATTCATAGAGTTATGCATTACCAATGGTCTCATTTAAAGAGCTATATTCTTTCAAGAACATGGTACTGAAGGAAGAGCACAAAATAAAATCAGGATTCATAGTGTAGTTTCTGTTTATTTTCAGTACGGGCTTTTTAAACATGCATAAACATTTTTAGCATTGTGCCACATTGTCATTCTAAAGAGATAGCTAATAATGTAAACTGTCATTTTAAGTTGGGGTATTGTCACTGTAATGCCTATCTAAAATGTGTGCAACAATAAAGCACAGTGATGGAGTAAAGCTCGGCAAGACATCAGATGGGGTGGTAATTAAAGCAATTCAGAATATTGACTGAAAGAATGCAAAACACAAATTTGAGATTTTTCTCTTCTTGTTAAGAGCTCTGTGGATCACACTGATTAACAGTTTTGCTGTGGTAAGCATGTTTTTGTTGATATGTGCTTATTTCTGTGCACAGGTAAATGGACAGGTTTAGAGAGAACAAATAATTGCTGTTTCCTAAGGCTTCTTCTATGAATTTTTGTTTTGGGGCATAACTAAATAATAGGAAATAAAAAAGCAAAAAACCCTGACAGATAAATCTTTCCAAATTCTATATTTCCTTTTTTTTTTTGACAATTGCTTAGATTTTTGTGGTTTTGATTGTTAGTTATTCCTTTTGAAATGTTAAAACTTTAGATCCAGCCAGTTTGCGTTGTTTCATACCGATATCCTGGCTAATAGTTATTGTAATTGCTTTCATCATAGTTGTGTTTTAGCATAAGTATTAGCTTTGGATACATTGCATCAATTTCTGAATATTCAGTAAGTTTAGCAATAACGCAAGAGGCTCAGAGTAGCCCATTCCTTTATTCTCAAAGTAAAAGTCATAATAGGAGATGTTAGGAAGGTAGCATTTTTAGTGGATGAAACTGTGTTTTTAGTGAATAAAGTACTGAATTGGGAACTAAGATGTTGAAGACGTAAATAAATAGCATTCACAGTTCTCCCACTAGTTGTTCCTGAACACTGGTGGGGCTTGCATGATGCTCTGTGCATTATTTTTCTTATATACAAGGTGTGGTAGTGATGCTTTAATAAACTGCATTTACCAGCAATACATAAGAACCAAGGCAAAATAATACTGTAGCAGCTTATGCAAAATCTAAGTCAGTGGAAAAGTTTAAAAGGCATGGTACAATTTTTGTTTGTTTGTTTGTTTTTTCTTAATGTAACATGTCAAGTGGTGTATTATTGACAATGGGTGGCTGAAAGTGTCACTCAGATATTCTGAAATAAAAAGGGAACCAGAAATCCTCATCCAAGGGAAGTTTTCAGAGTGGGGGGTGTTTGCTGTGGCTGTAGCCATTGCCTTGCTCTGCCCTTCCTGTATGCTTTTGGAATGTGTATTTTTCAAAAGTATATGCCTGTAATTAATGGCAATGAGCTTTCTGAGGAAAGACTCTGCTTATATACCACTCTGCAGTTGAAGACTAGTGTGTATTTTATATACTTCCCTGTGCTGCCTGTACTGATATGCAATACGGTGTTTGGCTCACAGCTCTAAAGAACTTTCGGGGGCCTAAAATAAATATTGTATCTCAGTGTCACCAGTTTCATCTATGTGGACAAGCTGGTGACCTGACTACCAAACCTGTGTAAATCAACAAAATAATAGGTAGCTGCTTTAAAAGAATCAGTAATGACATGTGAGTTTGAAGATATGGCAGAAGAAATGATTGGAGATCAGAACATAGATGAAACAATTTAATCTATCTTTGGAGARCGCTTACTGCTTCTTCAGTCAGGCATAGTACTACAGAAGGCTATCACCACAGCTAGTCAAACTGGACCGAGTCAGCAATGCAGCAATGAAAATGATAAATCGGAGCACTGTGGGTACTGCTGAAACCACATCAATAGTACAAACACGGTTTGGAGCACGACCAATGGAAACTTATAATACTGCAAGCACAGGGCCATGAAATAGGGAAAATCAATGCCACCAAATAGATGTGGCATGATACGAATTACTCGAGACTTTACTGAGATTCTTTTGCATACTAGCTGAGGAATGAACATTTTCCGAAAGGTGCTAGCAATGCTCCATTTAAACAAATGGAAACTGATGTTACTTTTTTTTTTAGCAGAGAAACCCTGACAGCCTAAAAATTCAAACAACATATTCAGCTCCGCTAATAGACTTTTAGGCCAGCAAATTTACTACCATGTATTATGAACCATACCCAGCAACATGTTATTACAGAGCAACCACAAACAAAACACAAGCACCTGGCTCACCGTAAGCATCAAGGACGTCATGCTGGTGGCCAGGATTGAAGGCTAAAGCTGATGCTGCTCCATGTATTTTTTATAGCTTACCAGTTCTGTAACATAGCAGCAATGATGCCGAAATTGCAATACAGTCTGTCCATTTACTTGATTCAGCCTCGGAAAAGCTTACCATTGATAGTGTTGATCACCTCTACTTGACTGTCATTGTGTTTTGTGCTCTGATACAGTACTTCATGTACACACGGGCAGAAATAGTATTTAGGAAAAAAATTCAAGTTCTGAGAGAGTCAATTTTCTGATGAAGAGAAATACCATGCATGCAAGTCTATCGGTGTGTTACCCACAAAGCTATAGAAAATGAAGCACTTCAATATAACTTGACAGAACATTTATAAGCTGCTAGTCAGAAAGTAAAAATCCAGGAACTCCTTTGCTATGACTTTGCTGTGGAACTACTTTGAAGAACATAAAATAAAGAGGTGATGCCTCTAGGATAGGAAGACGTACACTGTGCTAAGTATTAGTGATTATGGATACCGAACTTGGCACTGGCACAATTTTCAGACATAACAAGCAGTTCAAAAGAAATAATAAAAATATAAAACGTACAGTTAGCAAAGATCATAGATTTGAATGTGACTCATCTGTAAGTAGAAGACAAACCTGGAATTATTCAAAAAGGAGAATCAGAGTCCAAACTGTCTTCCAAAATTGTTAGCCTGTACACGTTAAATGCTTCTGCTATCTTACGGACTATTATAAAATGCTTCCTGTTTTAAACCTGTTTTACCAAGGGTAGTAGCTCTCTTCTAGTTTAGCTGCCTATGATACAATAATAATTACTTTTTGCCTCACATTCTTCAGTATGTGGCTTGAGATAGGCCCTGCCAAATGCCCTGCTGGATCCCGCATTCTCCTGGATCCAGCTATTACAAAAATGCTGGTTAGGCTTTAGTACTACTTACATGCTCCGAATCATTAGTTAACTTACTACCTTTTTCTTAATTGTATAAATAGAGTATCTAGAAAGTGCAAATCAGTATTCCTTTACTGTTATGTCTTTACAATGGGGTGACTTTTTTTTTTTAACGCATGCAGGGTAACGTTGCAGTGTTGGTACGGGGTGGCAATATTGGCGCTTATGTTCTGAGGTAAACTGAAAAGCAGAGATCGTCTTGCTGAGCCACTTTTTCGGTGTGTTTTGCCCGGAAACTTGTCTGGGCTGCAGCCACAGCTGATCCATTATACTGAGGGAATAAGCTTCTCAGAACCCTTTCTTGTAAAAATATGACACTAGTCAAATGTGGAAAGGCAATTACATTATTTTATATATGCCTTTAAAAGTTTCAGAGGGAACTTCTAACTTCATAAGCCTGTAACTGCGGAGACACTCCCCATTTCCCTGAGATTGCTGGTGGTGATCAGGAGGGTCCTGCAGACACGCTGTATAAACCGGGAATATCCCCTAGGTGAGACACCAAAAACTACTAAATGAGATATAATCAAAACAGACCTGCTCAACTTGCTGTTGAGGAAGTTGTAGATTGATCACTTTTCAGCTTGGATTTTTCTCTAGGTGTAGTGATGTGTGGCCACATCATCTTGCCCTCTTGTTACCTTGTCCCCAGAGTCTTCAGCCAGATCGGCAAGCTGAGCCAACTTGCTGTGCACGAGGAGGGCTAGGAGGGAGGGTAACAGAGGGTAGGATGTGGCCACAATTCAGCGTCAGGTGGGCTTAGGCTGACCTCAAGCCTTTCTGAGGAACCTTTGTGAGAAATATCTCAAAGGAGATGTTTGCTACTGACTTCTGAATGATGGATTTCAAAGAGGCTCCTAGATCGATTCTTGCCCATGTTGTGCATATGTATGTGTGCCTGTTGAGTAGATTATCTTTCCATCGTGGGGAAACAAGGATTGCTAGTCAACAAGTTATTAAAAGATATGAAGCTGTAGCTTACATATCCTAATGTCTACAAACTGAGGAGAAATGCAGCTCTCCTAATTAAGAATTCGAAGGGAAACACCTGTGTTTTGTGATATTTTCTTGTTTTGTGGGGCTAGGTTTTTTTTTCCTTCTTTTTAGCAATATTCTTTAAGTTTTATAGAAGCCTGACCCTGTGCAGAGTCAAAAGCAAACTAATTTGGTTATTAGCTTGTGCATGAAGTGATCCCACTCTGCTCATTCAGAAAATAGGAATTAAGTTGATTTGACAGCCCTCCAATTTTGCTTTCAATGCTATTGATTCCTTTCATCAAGGCTGTGCTGTTCTGTGCTTGATCTTCCAAAAGGAACTGATGGGCACACTCACTCTAATCACATTTCATTGTACATTCACTGCATGTAATAATAAATTTGACTATCCAGATCAATTTTGGCCCAATTTCCTCTCACAGGATGCAATTCAACGATTGCTTTCTATTTTTCTTTTAAGGACCATCATTTGAACCATATAGGGTTCTTTTTTCCCTCCCCAAAAATATAGACTAAAATAAGCTTCAATGGTATCCTATACTTTTATTTACAATCTGTTCTGATAGAAGACTACGCTTGGTTTTGATAGGCCTGAGGTTACTACATGCAATATAATGAGAGTGATCTTCATAATGGCTTTCAAAGCACTTAGTGTGTTTATGGAGCCTTCTTGAGGGAGCTGTTTAAATACAAATACTTCCATACAGTGTGCTGTTCAATATAACTGGCAAATGCAAAGAGCTTATTGCATAATTTTGCCAGCCAGGGTTGTAATGTATCTCAATATTTTCTGTAATGACCTTATAACAGGATCATTATTTAACAGAGAACTTTGTAGATGAGGTTAATGTACTTTTTGTATTTTTTCCCATAGAAATTAGAGATGAAAAAGATCTGTTAGGTCAACTAGTCCATTCCCTGCTGGTGATTTTATTATGCCTATTCATCAGTTCAAAAGGCCACTTTACTCTTGCAAATTTGTACTAGAGAAAAGGCAGTACTGGACTTGCCTATTAGCAGGTTTTGCTAGTGAATGTGAAGTAAACAATAAAGCTTTCACTCACTTCTGCTGTGCAAAAAAGTATCTAAAATCTCTTGGAAGTGAGGAGGGAGAATAATTCAAGGCAAAGGGCTCTTATTTTTGTAGTTTAGTCTCAGGTTGATGCTTACAGAATTAATGCAAATAATATTTCTGTGGAGCTGGAAGAGTTGATCTTGGATTAAAAATCTGAGGTTTACAATTAAGCTTCATTTAGTTTATAATGAAATAACAGTTACATGATGCACAAATGGTTAGTAACTAAGTTCATTAATACAGTTGTTAAGTGAAATCCAGTTAAGCATATGGACTGTAAATACATGACCATAGGAATGGAATCTCTTAGGGCAGGTGTTCTCAGTGAATTATGTTATATATAAAGCCCAACATGATTGCAAATGTACACAGTGATGTACACAATGATTCAGATGAGTAGAATCTGTGGTCTTATTTTCCATCAAGTATACATCATTGTGGTGTGATCAGATAAAAATAACGGTGGAACCAGAAAATATGCTTCCTTATTTCCAGCTAGAAGTGAATAAAGTTCAGTGAAAATAAATGCATCCAGCATGATACAACCTCTTAAATATCAATATTTTGAGTTTTGGAAGTGTTATGTTGTCTTCTCTAGAGCAAGAACTGAAGGTCTTTAAGTCAGTTCTCATCATGTGTAATATACAGAGTTGGAAGGTTTCCTTTTTTAATATAGATTTTAATAATTTGTTTCTTAGCAAAAAGCAAACAATAAGATAATACACAAATTTAAAACTCTTTCATGCCTTCTGTTTTCATTCTTCTTCTCTGTAAGAAAATATTTGTAGAACATTCCTTTATGTTTTAACCTCCTTTGTTTCAGCCAATGATTTTTTGTAGTTCTGTCCTCAAATATAAGAAAAAATTGTTCATTGTAAATGACACCCCTTAAAAAGTTATGTCTTTTTATTAAAGTTGGACAGAAAAGGTACAAATTAAAGCAAAATCCAAAATGTTTTTGATTAGAAAATAACTTTTAGGAAAACTTGGACTTTTTCTTCTTTATTATAGTACCTGTATTTTTTCACACACACAAAAAACAGTAAACTGCATTAATAGTACTTTAGTAGTGGTGTCTTAGGGTTTTGCAGTGCTACTTATCTGGAGAAGTACATTTATTTTGACAGAGTACTTAACAGTATTCACTAAGCTACAATGAAAGCTATAAGCTATAATGAAACAGACTTGGCAAGTCTGTCTGAGGATGAGCTTCTTTCTCTGGGCTTAACTTTATTTCAGTGTTCCCATTTATCTCTCTATTGAATGTAGGCACCCTTCATGGTCTGACAGATACTCTGTCCTTGCCAGGTAGCTGATGCTTTTAGGCATTAGCTGCCAAAACAATTCAGAGATTAATGGGGAAACATCCATAAATTATAGTACAACCTCTCCACTTTCACAGAAAATGCAAGATCTTTGGGATGTTTAAAAGCTGTAAAATGTCTTAATTTGTTCAGACACTTGCACAATTATTAATACAGACAGATGCAGAATACACAGACAACAAGCATCTAAATTAGCTTTGAGGGAAATTAATACAAGAAGCTGGAAAAATATTCCCAAAGAATAAATTAGTGTGATGTTTTATTATAATTTCAACAAAAGATTACCAAATGCATATCTTAAATGTTGGTCTCAAAATCCTGCCAAAGAGATGCATGTAATGAATGATGCAACAAAGGTAAGAGGAGAGATCAACACCTTATGGGCTCATAGACATTCCCTAGGTAAGACAACACTTGTCACCCAGAATAAGCCATTAAATGTATTGTTTTCTCCAAGTCTTTAATTACAATTGGCATTCCTGAATTTAGCACTGGAGGCAGCCGTCTTACTGAGGAATGATAACCTCTGTGACACTGAAGAGGGAGAAAGCAGCAGCGGGAGTGGTAGCCTGGTTTCCAAATGTTTCTAAAATGCTTTAGTAGGAAAAAACCTTTTTAATGTTGCATAGTGTACACATCTAGGTCCAGCTTCCCTTGGACCTGATGTTCTGTGGGCTTGTAACACAGTCCAGATTGAAGGTGTCAGTGGGGTTCACCTTGGCTCATGTCCAATCTCCACCAGTGCCTGGCTGTGTAACAGTGGACCTCTGCAAAGTTCACTCTGTATGGCTCACATGGAAATTTCCTAATGATGTCATTATCCATATCTCTTTTTTGCCAAAAAAATGATAAGAACAGCTGCCATAACATTAACACTTGATAATTCAAATACATACAGTCACTATACATGCTTGTAATGTCCCATCAGCCCCTTAAGATGTGACTGCATCATCATCTAGGCCAATTTAATAGCTTGCTACCTCCAAAAAGGGAAAGGGCTTGCTTCCTGCTTACTTCTACCTTGCCAACTCATCCTTCACCATGTGCTTGAATCTCCGTGTTTTTCTTCTGCTCCTGCCCCCACAACTTCCTTTGCCATTGCTGCTTTGGTTTGTGGCAAGCACTTCAATGAACTACTTTATTTCACCAAACAGCAGAAACCCATGATGCTGTAAGACCCTTTTGACAGAGTTGTATGATAAAATATGCTAGATATTATTTGAATTGTTGTGGTTGAGCCTCTTTCCTGTTGAAGGTTTGTCACAATTCCTTTCAAAGGCTGAATTTGGTCATGCTCAAGCCCGTTAATACCCAAAGTGACTTGCTTACCACCTTGTGTGGACTTCAGGCAACAGCTGCATCCTTTAATGCCAGTACTGTGAGCATAAAACATCTGTAATTGGCATAGGTGTATATTGAATCTCAGGGCTGTAATGTAGATACGCCTCGTTCAGTGAGGTGAACATTGTTTCAGGTCTTCAGCTGATCGCGCTGCCTTAGAATGGGCAATCTGGTTAGAGGGAAACCAAGTAATGGCTTATAATCTAGTTCCTTTTACTGGCTGGACAGGTGATTATTCTTCTGGCCATATCTAAGGAACATTGACTTTTTCAAAAGAGCCAGACATTGGTGAGGTGAGAGGAGAGCTGAAACTTCTTACTGAATTTTGAGGAGAGATTAGGAAATAATGGAGAGGAAGGATGTGAGAAGATTTGGGTCTGTGTGGAAGCTTTAGGGAATCCCAAGAAGGAAGAGCATATAAAAGCTAACATAGTAGCATTGGTAGCAAATGCTTTCCTCTGTGAATTCAGCTTATGGGAGAGGGTACATTGTAAGTCCCATAAATGGGACTAAATAAGTGATATACGTCAGTGGCTGGAATGGAAAGATGAAGAGGGTAATCTTTGGGGTTTTATATGAGAATTAAGTATAGCTTTCTTTTTTGGGGAGGTCATCTCTGTCTTTTTAAGGCATCATAATTGTATTGTTTCTATTTTTTCATTTTGTTTAAAAGACAACAAGAAAACCTTGTTTTTGTTTTTGCCTTCAACCTGGCTTACATCAAGAGTACATTTTAGATTAAGCAAAACATACCAGAATGGTGACCCTTATGGTGGAATTTAGGGGAGCATTTGAACAGTGCCAAACATCCCAATATCTTTCTTCAAAATATCTGAAAGGAGGACACAGGGCATACTTCCATTAAACTGTACAGTCCAGTTTTGGAAGATACAACAAAGGCATGTAGGAGTGCCCAGTGACATTAGTTTTTTTTTTTAAATTAGTCCCTGCCAAGATGCTTTGGGGAACATTGCATTCATTGTTAATTGCTGTTGATCCAGGCTAAGATTACTGTGTAAAGTGATGGTGTGGTTAGGCTTGTACTCACAGCCATCAAGCTAAAATCTGGTGCAGCTTGCTGGTCCTTAGGGTCAGGCTCTCCTTCACGCAGACTGAAGCTCAGTGGACAGTCCCTTCTGTTGAACCTACAAACAGCATCTCTTTTCACGGTGATGGCTCTGAAATGCCGTTTCACCATGCAGTTGTGCAGCTCTCAGCCTTCTAGTTAGCGAAATAACGGGAAAAATGAATGGTTTCCAAAAACTGAAGAGTGCTTCAAAGCCAAAAGAGAGAAAAAGTGCATTGTGTTACCTTGTTGAGTACTTCAGCATGACGTGTAGGAAAAAAATATTTTTGAAGGAGGGTTCCTCTACAATAGGAGAAACAGCAGTCACACTTCTAGGGGTTTTAATATTCAAACTTCTATCGCTTGTGGATTTTAAATGAGAAATGCTTCACTGAAGATTATAGCTTTATTTTATCAAATACTATCTTAGAAAAATTAATTGATACAATGTGTTTTAGTATGATTCTTAATCTATAAGAATATCTTTACTTGTCCCTTGCTCGATTTTTTTATAGCATACTTCATTTTAGATCCATGACCTATGATCTTTAATAGACTTTCTGACAATAATGATTAGGATAGTGGAAGTGCAGTATCAAATTATCAATAACCTCCTTCCCTGAGATAACACTAATGAATCATCATCCAATAGGGATATTCTGCTTAAAACATTGATCCTTAACTGACTCACATTTTACACAATAAAAAACTGCATATGCCTCTCTGCTATGCTTGTAGAAAATATTTGAAAAAAATATATTGATTGTTTTTTAGCTTGTTTTTATTTCTGAAAGCTACAACTGAAAATCCTTTACCTTGCATGATCCTTTATTTACCCTTCCATTAGCTTTATTTCTATATTCACACTTTCTTGGTATCAAAGTCTTTATATAAAGCATTTAAGATGTGGCTTAAATAATAAAATGTGGCTTAAATAAGCATAAATGAAATTCCCATAATGAACTCTGCCTGGAAATGAATGAGATTTGTACAATTCTCATTATATTGTGGGAACAAATGGACCTTAAGATCACATTGAAAACCTTGATTAAAAAAGCGTGACTCAGATAGGCTCCTTAAGGATTATTGACATTTAATTTTGCATTTGATATTAACTATCTAAACCCACATCAGGAGAAACCAAATATTGCAATACTCTAAGTAGTTTTCAGAGAAAGAAGAGATTTCACCACTGAAACTCTTGTCATTTTGAACATCTCAATTAGCATATTTTAAGAGTCTTTTAAACCTTGAAACATAATCGAAATTGTAATGAAATATTCTGCTTTGAGTGCTGAATGAAATATGTGGAAACCTGTTTTAATTTCACTGTCTTTGCTGCTATCACAGAGTTGAGAAATTCTCATTTTAAACAAATTTGTTCTCGGCTTCAAACCTGCACAGGAGACATATTAGGGATACTAACTTTCTGCATAATAAGACCCAGACAAGTACATTCTCTTTTTGCATCTGCTTAAACCTTTCATTTGCTGCAGCAAAATAAGGCCTGTGGAAATTCTGTCCTTGCAGATTTAGGGAGCAAAAGCTGAGGAGTTTACTAGAGCTTGCTTGCTCCTGTTTGACACTTCAGCTATTTCTTTTTTTCCAGTCTGTAGGGCGGTATGGCAGCATACTTTCCTTTGAAAGCCTCTCCACGTACCACCACTTCCTCCACGGCTAAGAATTTAATGAGTACCACAAAATAATTACTGTCAGTCGCTGCCCATTTGTGTTCCCCTCTGAAGTCCTCTTTCTAAAACATGTCGTGCAGCGAGCGTGTGCGCAAGTACAACAAAGGCAGAGAGCAGATGTGCTGGGGGCCCTTTCTGCTGCCCAGGAGTCTCCATCAAAAAAAGCTCAAAAAACCCCCACAGCTATTGGATGATGATCCGCCAGTGCTGTTGCGGGGAAGGAGATTAGTGATAATCTTGTTGGCCTCATCCAGTTGTGCTCATTCCCAGGAACAGAACTGTGCGGAGGGAAATTTAGCAACATTTCTTGTGTCACAAGACCAGGAGCAGATGCTCCATGGGGTGGCTCACCTACTAAATCTTCCCCTAAAGGAAGGAGTTTATTTCTGGTGGTAACTAGAAACTAGACAGACTCCAAGAGGTCTGCTTGAACTTGTGCTCACTCCACAACACAGACCTTCCTTAGGGTTTTGAGAACAGACGTCTCTAGGTCCGTGTCAGGAGGAGCTAGCCAGGGAGAAATTTTAAAAACAAATCAGCCTTTCTTGGGTCCTGTTCAGGGTCAAAGTAATGCTATATCCTGAGCACTGCAAAGAGGGATGTGGCTCCAGAGAAAAGGAGCCTTTGTACAAGTCAGTTTTCTTTAAAAACTACTTTAGAACCTACTACTTTAAAACAAGATATTCCCAAGTAGCATATTGGAAAGTACAAAGACAACAGTTTATTCTCAAAACCATATGGAAGGGTTTTCAATCCATATTAGCAGCTTAGAAGGGGAAATCGTGTGGAAGAATCTGACAGGTTAAGTAAAGCAAACTAAATCCGTTGCACTTAGCCAGTCTTAAAGAACATTTCGTGCTAGCTCACCAGTTTGCAGTGGAAAGGTGGGCTGCCTGCTGACATAGGTATAAATGGCACAATGCATTTTATGACTGATGAGATTAATAATGTAAGAGCTGACTTCAGGAGGCTTACTGGCTTTACCTGAGGGGATACTTGTCCCAGATATTGAACCAAGTCAGCATTGGCAACTCTATTATTTTCATCATTATTTATATTATTGAAAGAAGCCTTTGTTAAAGCAAATCGGTATTTACAAAGTAGAGATTGGTTTTAACTAGAAAGGTACTTATTGATTTTTCATTTTCTCTTAAGTTTATCCCGGAATATGAGAGGGCAAGATCAGTGGGCTTGGTTAGGCACTCTGAAGGGGTCCCATGCTAACAAGTGGAAACCACCTTCAGCCTACTGTTTTTGTTTACATAGTATTTGGCCCTGGGACAAAAAAAAATCAAAGTTGCTTGCTACATTCCCTTCGTATTCTCTACAATGAAATCATATATACAGTAAAAACACTTTTTTTCTCTGTAACTTGCTGTCTGGAATATATATAAATATATTACTATATAAAAACTATATATAAAGTAGTAAACAAATAGAAGGGAACAGTTTCGCTCCTCATTTTTGCACCTTCCTTCCTTCCTTCCTTCCCACTGAAGGACTGCCAAACAGTTTTTAACAGCCTCCAGAATCCAGGTCTCAGCTATGAACCATAATAGATTTCAACCTCCAGCRTTGGTCTGACATGGGATCCCTTTTATGCCAGTGGTTTCCAGCAACTATTTTGCACTTGTGTAGGACACGTACAGTACATGGACCCTGTGATAGTGCTGTTCAGTATCAGGATTAAAGGAATTTTAGTGCTTGTGCTTTTTTATGATGTCTGTTATGCTGGAAGTAATGTTACTCCTGAAGTCATTCCAGTATCAGATTCCCCTACTGTGTATCTGCTGTACAAGCTGCAGGCCTACCTGTCAGGTGCCCGTATTCTCATATACGTGTCCTAGAACACCAGACTGATTAGACTGTTTTCACTTTATATGTATATACATAAATAAAAATATATATTGTTGACATAGTATAAATATGCTATACATATTTATAAGTGAAATGTACTATTATGTATAGTGTATATATATACATAGCCTACATATACTATATACATAGTATGTATAAGTATGTACGTATATATAACAGTTATGGATGTGTGTGTGTGTGTATATACATATATGCATGTATAAAATATGTTTTTACTTTCATATTTTGCTGTGCATTAGACACCTTGGGGCAGGCTGTCCTGAGACAGGCCAAAGAATGCTCTTTTTGAGTGATGTACTGCTCACATACAGGGTTCTTTCCTTCAGAAAAAGTCTGGGCACTTTTTAAGGTTTCAGCTGATTGTTGATTCACTGGAACCAGAGTAGAGAGAAGGCATTTACCCCATACAGCCCTCCAGTAAAGTCGGACTTCAGAAGACCTTGTATTCACAACGTTAGTGGGTGAATTGCATCAAGGCTGGGAGGCATCTTACATGGAGCGCCATGTATGGAGAAATAAATGCAAGAGCAAGGATACTCTTCAGTATTAATCTGAGATTCATTCTGTGGGAAAAATGTGAGTCTTTGAAAATGTTCACTAATTTACCATAGGTTAGCATTCTGATTTCAAAACCAGGATATGAAATTTGCAGTTTAAGTCTCTGTTGCTTATAATACAAAATACATCCTGAGTCAAAATGAGGTAAGTGTTGACTGTAGATCCCAGTTACCTATAACAGTATGTAAATGTGCTTACTCTTGCACTTATATGTTAACATGCATATAATGATACATATGATACACATTAATATTGATATATGATATACATATTGTTCCTACATACAAACTGATGGAATAAGTATCACAGAATCACAGAATGGTTGAGATTGGAAGGGACCTCTGGAGATCATCTAGTCCAACCCCCCTGCTCAAGCAGGGTCACCTAGAGCACGTTGCACAGGATTGCATCCAGGCGCGTTTTGAATATCTCCAGAGAAGGAGACTCCACMACCTCTCTGGGCAACCTGTTCCATTCGGTCACCCTCACAGTGAAAAAGTTTTTCCTCATGTTCAGATGGAAGCGTCTGTGTTTCAGTTTGTGCCCGTTGCCTCGCGTCCTGTCTCTGGGCACCACTGAAAAGAGTCTGGTCCCATCCTCTGGACACCCTCCCTTAAAATACTTGTACATGTTGATAAGATCTCCTTTCAGCCTTCTCTTCTCCAGGCTAAACAGGCCCAGCTCTCTCAGCCTTTCCTCAGAAGAGAGATGCTCCAGTCCCCTAATCATCTTTGTAGCCCTTTGCTGGACTTGCTCCAGTAGTGCCACATCCCTCTTGTACTGGGGAGCCCAGAACTGGACGCAGTACTCCAGATATGGCCTCACCAGGGCTGAGTCGAGGGGGAGAATCACCTCCCTCGACCTGCTGGCAACACTCTTCCTGATGCACCCCAGGATACCATTGGCCTTCTTGGCCACAAGGGCACATTGCCGCCTCATGCTTAACTTGGTGTCCACCAGCACTCCCAGGTCCTTCTCGGCAGAGCTGCTTCCCAGCAGGTCAACCCCCAACCTGTACTGGTGCAGGGGGTTATTCCTCCCCAGGTGCAGGACCCTGCACTTGCCTTTGTTGAACTTCATGAGGTTCCTCTCCGCCCACCTCTCCAGCCTGTCCAGGTCTCTCTGAATGGCAGCACAGCCCTCTGGGGTATCCGCCACTCTTCCCAGTTTTGTATCGTCGGCAAACTTGCTGAGGGTGCACTCTGTCCCTTCATCCAKGTCATTGATGAAGAAGTTGAACAAGACTGGACCCAGTACTGACCCCTGGGGGACACTGCTAGCTACAGGCCTCCAACTAGACTCTGCGCCACTGAGCACAAATAGCCAATTATTCACAAAATCTTAGCAACTGTACTTACAATTTCAAAATCAGATCCCAAGAAATCAAAGAATTTTGAAGAATATTAAATAAAAGTAAAATGAGAAAGATGCTGACAAATGCTGTTGATTTTCTTTGAGAGAGAAGTTGTTATTGACAGAACAAGGGTGAATAATCTATTTTATTCAGTTGAATATGTTGCTAATGCTGTGTGTAAATATGTAAAAATCCTGGAAATAATCTGTATACATAGCCATCCTGTGAAAACAAATATGCAAAGTTTGAAAGAGATCATACCAAAATATGTTTCCAGAAACTTCATAGGAAACCATGTAAGTAATTCTGAAACTCTAGCATTCAACAGAAAAAACATCTAGGTTTTTACTTAGTTTTGTAATATCTGGTTTACTTTTTATATAATACAGCTAGATCTGGAAAAAGTAGAAAAGAGCAAAAAACATTGGCTGAGATAAAACTATTACTTTATTTTACAAAATATTTTTTTTACGCTTGAAATGGCCATGTGTTTGTGGAGAATGTTGTTAGGGGGAATCCTCAACGGTACTGTGCCCTCGCATTGAATCGCCACATTCTATCATCTCTCTGTTTCTAAAATAAAACATTTCTGGGCTGAAAACAAACTGTGTTTTGCAAATATTTTGTCAGTGACAAAAATGCAGATTCCTAATACAAACAGATGTGATAGGAAGTTAGCAATTAGAGATGCATTTCAATCACAATTTTTCCCCAGTTTTAGTCAAAAAGACGTTGAAATATTTAATTTCAGGTTAAATAAAACTGTAAATTAATCAAATAGTACAATGGAAAAGGCCAGGAAAACACAAAGAAAAAATTCTCARTGCATCACTTTATAATAGTGCTTCTTCTTTTTTAATGTACCTACATCCCAAGTATAATTTTAAGTAGGCAAAAATATTTTTCTTTCAACTAACACACTAAGAAGCCAAGCTGCACAGCTATTGTTGGACATATACACTATTCCTGTGAGATGTGTATATGTGTGCACAGCTGCACAGACACAGAGACCATATGCCTGTGTATAAGCATTAGATATCAGTACATATGTGTATGCGCGTGTGAATATTTTATAACATGTTGGCAGGTATGCAGAAAAACCTGAATATAAACTAGACTTTTTTTCTTCACTTTTTTCATATTGGCTGAACAGCTCCATGGTTTAGATTAGAAGTAAAATGAGACTGCTTGGTTCTTATCTTAGAAACAACTGGATTAATGTTGAGTCTTGTACTGAAGTAGGTTCAGCATAGCTTTTTCCAAACCACAGTCTCTGCCTACAAGGTAGATTGCTGTTGAACATGCTGCACTGAACTCATTTTCTGCCTTGCTGTTTAAACTTAAATATTCTGATTTTGTAGCAGAAGTCCTCATCTAAATGAAGGATTATATCTTTCCAGAACATCAGCTTTGTATGATTCAGGCTGACTGGATTTTTTTTTTTCCTATTAGTCTTCAAAAGAGTTGAAACATCAATTAAAAATTGTTGTCCTGCCCTTCTTCTTTCCTTCCATTTCCCCTTCAATTTCCTACTGCCATTCATTTCTGCTTCTTTTCTGTAGTTTTAGAAGTGTGATACTTCTTGAAGGAACATTGCTTGCCCATCCTTATTCATCTTTGCCCTGTCCACTTCTGCACTCTCAGTATATGTAGAATGGCTTACCTGTATCATTCATGCAGATCTTTAGTCAAGCTTTTTAATTTGCTCCTCAAAGATTGCCTTTAGAAGTAAGGGAACATTTTATTTAAGGCAGTAACAGTGTGCTTATTTAGGCAGTGTGCTACGCATAGGAGAGCACTCCCAATCTGGGGATCGCAAGATGTGGCCAGGGAACAGGCAAACAGAAAATTTCTGGGCAAAGCATTAGATGGCTGAATCCAGGAGTAAGAGCAGCCATGTGAGCCACCTGACAAGTTCAAGAGGTTCAATTAATAATTTTCATTGCTGTCAGAATGTTCCTGTTACTATTTTATCTGTATTGTGGAAGTGTACAGAGGTCCTAAAGGGAGTCCCACTCCTACTTGGAAGTGTTCAGTCAAACAAACACGTAACAACACAATAATACTTACCATTCAAACCCCATAAATTCAAGTTCTGCCCTCCAGGCCTGGATTTTATTGGCAATGCCCAGTTACAAGAAAATACAGAAAACTTTTGGACTAAACACAAAACACTTTTCCTCCTTGTATCACCTGTGGTTCCTACTCAAGATTGTTCAAAAAGTGCTTGCACATTGGTACCCTCCTGGTGTGGGCAGCTCCTGCTCATGATGAGAGCAAGGCCAGAGCCCCAGGTGGGATACCCCGGGAGAGGGCTGAACACAGCAAGGGACATATGTTGGATTGCAAGTTTAACAACCGCCTCAGCTGGCTGCCATTTCACAGCCAGTTCAGCCAACACAAACTGCATTTTCTCCAGCAGAGCATGGAATTAAGCTCTGTAAAGGTAAACCTAAGTCTCAGAGAGCTGAATGAATCGTCTGCTACAAGACTTATTACGAACTTGAAAACATAAGAGACTTTCTTCTAAACCGACGTTTATCTAAATTAAATTAGTAACTTCAGTCAAATGTGTGAATGAATATCAGATTATGAACCTTTAATTTTATGCTTTAGAAATCTACCAGTTTAGCTGAGTATAATCTTTCGAGGAATATTTGATTACTGATTTTTAACAGGAACTTTTTATTTTATGCTAATTATTTTTGAAAACTGATGCATTTTTTGTTCTTTGAGTATTTATCCTATAATTTTATTGGACTGTAAAGGAAGAGCTAAATACTGTTTCTGTCTTTCAAAACATAACTAGAACAAAGAAAGGAGGAATGTAAGTTTCGTTAAACCACCTCTACTGTATGCTAAAACAAAACATCTTCATAGGAACGCTGGCAAAACATGCTACTTGCTTGTAACAAGACAAAATAAGTCTGTTTTTCAAGAATATCTCAAGAGATGACTTCCTTACATTAGTAATCTTCAGGTAAAAATCCTGGTTTCCAAGTAGGATCATGCAAATTTAGGATTTTTATCTCAAATTAATCAACACTTCATTTTCTTCTCTAGAGGAGATTTGAGATTGGTGGTCAAGCAGCTGCCATGCTTGAGCAAAGGCGTTTGCTGAACTGTTCCTGTGAGCTGGGCTAATGCCCTGTTGCAGTCAGCCCTGGGGCTTTGAGTATCCTGAAATCTTCAATTTCGTGAAAATTCTGCTCTGTTTTCACTTAGCATTTGTTTCTATAGCATTTGTGCTCTTCTCTCTAGCTAGGAATTATCCTTCTTATCCTGTCCCTGGTTTTCCTATAGCTACTGTTTCAGTGATCATTCATATTAGCGTGCGCGTGTTGGTCTCCCTGCACTTTTGGGTGATGCTCAGGAGGACAGATACCTTCTCCTCCTGATGCTGCCACAGAGCCTGCAGTTTCTGCTTTCACTGTACTTCAAAGTGTAACCTTGCAGCCAGTGCAATACCGGCTGCGTAAATGGCTCAGACCCTTTTCGGCACTCGTTATTGCATATACTTCACTACTCGCAAAGCTCCTGGGGAAGAGTTTAAAACAGCCGCTGTTCCTGTGACCCGAAGCTGTAGTCGTTCTTGACTGCGGGCAGAATATTTTCTTTCAGCGAAAGAGAGGAGGTTTTATATTCCTCCAGCGCACCCTCTGACGCAGGAGTGGACTGTGGGATAACTGAAACATGCAAGCCTGGCCGCCTGTACGCCAGATAAGCGCAGCTCTGGGGGGGCAGCTGCTGGGCTGTTTCCAGAGCAGGCTGGCAGGCTGATTGAGCTCGGGTGAATTAGGAGGACAATCTGTTACAGAAAGTGGACACCGCATAATTAAGAAGCGTTTCCCCCTCCCCACCCACACACTATCTCCGCTCTTACATTCGTTTCCGTATTTCATCTTCATGCTGTATGGCGGGTTTCAGTCAGAAATGTTTGGTCCACCTGGTGCTGTCAGTAGCGAGTAATGTCTGTTTAGTTTGTGCATTAAATTAGGCAATTAACTGTTTGAATGTATTTGTGCAGATAGTCGAGTTGCATTTTATTATAATACCTAGCTTGCTCTGAAAGGGCTTGATTTATTTGAATTAAGGCTGCTCTGACTCTATATAACCGTCACCCTGAATCTGCTGATATGCAAGTCTCCTGGAAAGGCTGTGTTGTGGGTTGGAGAGCTATTAGAGGAATGTTTATGGGAAATCATAAAGCAAAGCTCATGCAAACCCCCTTAAGTACTTGCCTCTGCTGCTTCTGCTTCAGTAGTTATGGATTGAGCCTTGCTCAAATTAAACTACAAGCAGCTATAATAAGCTGAAACTGCATGTAACTTAAACCCGCAAGCATTTAAAAACAGGTAATAAGGCTAAAGCCAGGTTAGTCAAATTGAGTTAATCACTTCTAAATTGAAAGTTGCTTGTTAGAGTCAGCCAGTGCCAGAGCCAGAGCGACACATGATGTGGAGGAGGAGGAAGCTGAATGCAAAGATTTCCGAAGAAACAGTCAGGGCCAGATTTGCTGCTGTCACAAGTGGCAGCTTTCCATTCGTGTCAGCTCCCTTAGAAAGTGGGGGAAAAAGAACCTGCCTCAAGGCACTTGAAAAGATTGGGTAAAATCTGTCATGACGCCAAGTTCATTGACTAACAGTCAAAGCTATTACGTTTATACCTCCCAAATAACTTAAAATATGTTYCTCTTAAAACTTTAAAGCTCCTGGCGGAGGAACATCTAAGCACAGAAGCACAATATTTCTAATTCCTTCCTGAAAGCTGGAAGGATAACTCTCTAATAATTAAACATTTTCAGAAATCAACCAGTAATATAACTTTAATGATGTGGTTAATTTTTAAATAGAGCAGATGTGTTCTGACATTTATTGGAACCATTGTACTTTTGCAGAGCATTTAGTTATTAACAGCAATTTGATTATGATTTGTGTATGCATGTGCCAACAACATTTTTATGTTTCTAAAGAAAGAAAATTGCACCTGAAACCCAGCACGTGCCTCACATTTTGCATTTCCTTTTCATTTTGGGTTTTATGATTTTTAATTAAACATTTCCAGGAGGTCTTTAAATATTTCATTCTTTTTAATGAATTCACCCCAGAAACATGGAAAATTCTGGAGAAGGAGTAAGGTGGTTTTGCCAGAACCAGACTTTTGTGGACCAGCCATTTCCTAATTTGAGTTTACAGCCAGTTGCTTAGTCAGCCTTATGAGAGCTGAATTTTGGTCTTGTTTACAGCTGTAAGCAGTACAGTGGCATAGCTTTGTGTTTATACCATGTAACGAAGCTTTGAAGCAGATAGCTTTGCTGAAGCAAAGGGTTCGAAGCTGAACCCACCACAAGCTGAGCTGCCAAAGGTTTCCAACAGCTCCATACTCTCCAAAAGCAATGTGAACTCAGAAGCTGCCACTCATGTGTACCTGCTCCTAGTAATCACTTATGGTCATTCCTTCCCCACACCAAAAAATTGAGTGGGACTATTCCAAGAAAATAGAGTTATCCATTAGAGAATTAAAGGAAAGCAATGCTATGTTTGCAGTGATCAATGGTTTAATGTTCAATGATCAGCGAGGACAGTCAGTGGCAGTGCTCATATCTAGTATATTGATATTATCACTGACTTTTGTTCCTAAAATCTTCGAAGATTCTAAGTCCTCCCTTGGCACCCCTCCTTGACACCACTTTCCAGGACATAACGGTCTTCTATAGCTAAGGAGTTTTCTTACTTTTGTTGTAGATGAAGCCAATTGCTTCCTGACTTCCTTGTTGTGAACATGGCAAATAATTTTAGTTGTTCCAGGACTGTTATGTTTTTCCCTCTCAATATACTATTCCCTAGACTAAACAAACCCAATCTTTCAGTCTTTTTGTTTGTCGTGTTTTCTAAACGTTTTATCATTTTTATTGCTGTTCTCTGGACTGTCTCCAGTTTGGCTTGGGTAATGCTGAAAACTAAGCAGTTCTCCTGCTGAGATCTCACCAGTAGCAATGGAATAATTACCTATGTATCTTTCCTAAGACACTCCTATCAATATGTCCTAACATAAGATCTACCTTTTTTTTTTTTCAAAAACATCACAGTGTTGGCTCTGCCATTCATCTAGATTCTTCTCTGCAACACTGCTCGCTGCAGGTGTACTCTGCTTCTTCTGTATTTGTGCATTTGATTTTTTCTTTCCTAAGAGTACTTGATGCAATTGCTGTTATTGAATTCCGTCTTACTGATCTCAGTTCTCCAAAGTGCTTGTAACCTAGGGATAGCCACAAATCTCTGAATTGCAAATGAAAATATAGACTAGAGCTGGATCCAGGACAGAGATTTGCAAAATCTCAGCTGAATTTCCTGTCAGTTTTTCAGTAAAATAATGAGAAATCTTCTCAAAGTATGATTTCACATCTAAGTTCCTTGCATTCATGTAGTAATTTCACTTATTTTTTTTTTAATTTATGGTTGAAAATGAAAATATGGAACTTTAATTAAAGTGGTTTTATGTGTGTATATTTATAAAATGAAGGATTGCTATCTCATCTGTGTTTAATATTTAGCTGCAGTAAAATTATTGTTGTGTTCCTTGGTTTTGGGTGTTGCTTCCCCAGATAAGACTTTCAGAATCTTTGAGCAGAGTTTGAAGCTTCATATACTATTGCCTTGAGTGCCTAYAGGATTTCAGGATTAACAAAACTAGGTGTGATTCATAATGCAGGACAAATGCAATTTCTTGGTTTAGAAAACTAGATACACTGTAATCTGAGCTGGTTTGATGATTATTTTCATTGCTGTGACAAACAGGTTGAGCCTTTATTCTGCAAAGCCCATGAGAGTAGTGTTGGGATACAGATCTTTTTCATTTTTAGGTTGGGTAATTCAGGTATAGCCCAAATATGTAACGATACATTTTTATGTGCTAATGCTGCAAAAGAAATCAGTTTACTTTTGGTGAACTTGGGATATTGTTTACGTGGTTTTAAAAGCAACTTCCCACACAATCCTCAGAAAGCTTAGGAATTCCCCGCCAGTGGTGTGGTGTAATCAGTCAGAGCCAGGTGTCCCCTCTTCATCCTCCTTTTCTTCTTGAAATACTCATTTTATTCTGCCATGTGGAACTTAGCAGTCTGAGTGTTAAGGGCTAGGTATTTGAATCACCACTTTCTCAAAGAAGAAAACATGGCAAATAGAAAGATTGGTTTGTGGGATGTAGTTATACTGGGACATTAGACCACAAAACGCTCATTTAAGAAAGGTTTTTCATCACGTTACAGGCCCCTATTGACTTTTCCCTCTATTTTGCAGTTCCCCTAGTTGCAGCCCTTGCTTCGTCAAAGGGATTCTGATTTCTTTTCTTCTTACATTAGTTACAGTCCAGGAACAACCTTCACCATCGATAGCATGGTTACCAGCAATCAGCTGCATGCAGAAATATCCCAAATTCCTTAGCACGGCACAGAACCAGGAGGTTGCTACGTCTGTAGCTACCTAGCGCCCTTGGGTTTGCCTTGGATACAGAGAGCGCATCTCTTAATCTCTTCTATTTGTGAATAACAAATTTTAAATGGACAGTTATAAGCTCTTTGGATCATCATGATCTATCTTCCTTGTTCCAAGCTCTCTGGGATTGGGTTTATAACTGAAGAGACATTAGGTAGTTTCACTTAATTATTGCTATCTAGGAAGAAAGTGAAACTCTCTCCATTTAATATCAGCAAATTGTGTGTAATAAGTTTATCTGGGGTCCTACGAGCAGAATTTGTGATAAAACACCAAATAGAAGGAGCATCAAACAACATTGCTATTGCTATAGTGTAGGTAGTTGGTTGAAAATACAATACTAAAATCAAAAGACTGTAAATTCAACAAAAAAAAAATCAGAGGGATTGGTGAATTAGGCTGTTGTCTTTAACAAGGTCAGAAATTCTAGAAAACATTTAATTAGATCATAATATTTTTTGGCAAACCTTGATCTGTCAGAACATGACAGATACTCTCAAAATCTCTGTTGGCATATCTCTTGTTTTCACTGAACACAGCACTGCTTTTAAAAAATTAATAAACGTTTTTACTCTGAGTTTCTGCTCAATAACAGAGGAGGAACATTTGAAGACGCTTTTTGTCGGGAGACTGCCTGCCTTGGGAGTTTGGAGGCTCTGGCAAAGCATCTGAAAGCCCCATCGGTGATACCCACCCCCTAAATTAAAATCGGTTGTTAGCACTGTGATTGCTGTGCTCTGCACACACTTTTCTTGTAGCTTGAAGTTACTTCCCTTTCTGTATTATTTTCCCCAGATTTACTAGCTTTTGAAGCTGGTTGTGGTTTGTGCAGGGCTTACTCCTTGCTTCCTGTCTATCCCTGCCTGAATTCCACTCTGCAGCCTTGAAATGCTGAGTCTGCCACAGTCATTTGAATGGCCAGATAGATGTCAGAAACACAGGAGTTTAGCTTTTCTGTGGGAGGAAACCAACAGAAAAGCTTGGCTGTAATGAAAAAGCCATATTATTCAAACACAATCTTTTGCAATGACAGCAAAAGGATAAGAGAGCTAGCTGGGATTTCCATTCAGATTAGCATAAGAGGATTGTTGAAATTACTGACACTGAATTAATAGGTTACAGCAAAGATTTAGTGCAACTTGGTGAAAAGCTCCCTTACTAATAAATATGTTGCTGCTCCTGTAAAAGCAAGTTGCTAGAGCAGTTGAAGTGTCTTGTAACAAGAACAGTGAAGTCAGTTTAACTCAGCTTAGGGATGTGTCAGCCAGCTGATGTTTCAGGCTCTGGCACAGCTACATTGCTTTTTCCCTTGAAAAGAGGATGGCTACAGAAATTGATATCCCTTATTCTTACCAGTCTGATGTGCTAGTGAAGCTCTGGACTCATCTTTGACCTTTATTCTCGCTCTTCCGTTGGTAATATATTGAAGTCAGTTCATGCCTTATCGTGCCAATATTGAGAGAGCAAATTGTATGATGGGATATTAACTGGTGAAAAGTCATGCATATAAATGTTTGCCTTTTGTTTTGATTCATAGGAACATTTCAAACACAGTATTTGTACTAGTAATTTTATATTTTGAGGGCAAAGCCTGCATGTCTATAGTGCTATGGTTGACACTTAAAATGCCAGATCCCAGAGACATTGTCTTTTATGGCAAACCAAGCATTAGTGCCTGGTATGACATTCCTACAGCAGTGAGCAGAAGGGACTCAAGCTGTTTGTCTCTACTGCAGTATTTAAGAACTGTGATTCTTTCTATTTCTAAGGCAGTTTTCATCATCTTCAATGTTCAGGTTTTTTATTCAACATCTTCCTTGTTGAACCAAGCAAAGTGGCAATTAAACAATTTATGGAGGGGGAGATGGGAGGATGCTGTTTCTGCATTTGAGTTAGAAACTTTAAGTTTGTGCCCAGCTTTTATTAAAGGGGGGGAAGGGAAACGCGACATCTAAATCTTTGTGTTTTTGTGGAATTCACACTACCTTTTTGTTGGCTGGTCAGCAATTGCAGCCTCCTGCTCCTGACTAGAACAAGCTTCTCCTTCCTCCACTGTTTTTTATCATCAGAAGCCATGGTATGTTTTGGAGAGAAGAATATTCTGCTGAGGTATTTGTGCTCATTTATTGTTTCTATGTAAGAGTTTTCTCTCTTGTGTGACTCACTCTAATTCATTACCTTTGTACTGAAGGTTCTGTTGCATTCTGGGTAAGTGTGCAGGAGCTCATGTGTCTGTCATTGGCCCTCAGCAAGGGCAACTTATTCTCTGCCAAGTATTTGTGTGGCTCCTCTTGTCCTCTCACAGACACGGATAAATTTCAGGGTTGAAAATACTGTTTGTGCATCACTTTGGGAGACTTTGAGATGTAGGATTCAGTCAGTCTTCAACAGAATACTAACTTTAAGAACAGTGTGACCTGGTAAGAAATTCCTAATAAAAGACAATGAGCTATTATAGCAATTAGAAGTATTTACCTTCTATATGAGAAGGGGGTTTTCGTTTTCTTCAGTTTTACTTGGCATCCTCTAACTTCTGAACCTTATATTTGCTTGAATTTGCAGTGAAGGTGAGGACTTCACTCTTTAGTAGAGAAAATCATTTGGAGTTAAATTTTCTCTTTGAGTAACTCCATTGACTCGCAGAACAAAGCCAGCAAAGGATTTGACCCTTTCTTTTGAGAACCTCTTTGTTAGCTGGCAAAGGCCTAGGTATTTGCCATGGCATTCACTGGCAACATCAAGAGCACTTCCTTGTCTTACAAGTCTAGTCATCTTTGAGCCTGAGGAGTCTAAAAGGTAACTGCAGACCCAAGCTCAGCTTATTAAAGCATCCCACCAGGTCTGTATTGAATCTTTGGCCAACTTCTCTTCATTTCTAAGGAAGTCAGTAACCTGCCAGCCAGCTGGCACCCAGGCTTTGTTACAATTAGAGAAAAAAAGAGAGGGGAGAGGAAGGGAGGAAAGTAAAGGAGAGAGAGAGAGAGAAAAAAAAAGCTGATCCTATTATTATCATGAAATTCAAAGGGTTGTTCACTTCCAAACAGTAGGAGGTGGACAGATTAAAGCTTTAAACTGTAACAACATCTCTCTTTGTGCTGTCTAGTTCAGCAATATGAACCTTGTAACACTTGACATCCATCACAACATCTCCTGCAGTTACCACTCTGCTACTTAGACCAAATCCCAAATTCTGGCTTGCAGACTGTAATTTGGAGACATTAAATGACTATAATGTGGAAAGTATCTGATGATGTATTGTGCTTTAGAATAATAAAACTACTAAAATTGCAGCTTGGAGAACTAAATCAAATATATAATTATCTGTGTTTGTAGGATTTCCTCTAAGAACGTTATGTTGTTTAAGCCATGCCTTCCTTTCTCTTTTGTTAATAATCCATGTTCTTAGAAAGAGGATCATGCATTTAAAGATGTTCTTGGCACTTAGCCCTACTCCCACCTCCTTTCCTTCCTTCTTGCTGACCCATAACAAACCTTCTGGCTTTGATTTCACTTCACATTCAAAAGCAACGACAGAGGCCTTAATGCAAAACCTTAATCCAAGTGTTGCATTTTATTAGCTGCAATTCTCACACTTGGAGAGTGTCTTTGTGCCAAAATTCTTTCCTTTTGGTTTTTCTTAAGTCTTTATTTTTAGATGAGTGCTATCTGATATTAGGAATGAACATAGTGATTGAGTGTTCAGAAGCTAGTGACTTCAGGGAGCTTGCCAACAATACAGTATGTGGTTTATTTTATTGTTTTTTCTTCCTTGCCGAAGAAGAATTTTACATGTTTGGAATCACTACAGACATTTTCAACTCTAAAGACATCTCTCCTTTTCATCACCCTCAACTTACTGTCACAGTCTGTTGGTTGCTTCCCTAACACATCCCAAAGAGTACTTCTTCACTATTGCAAATAATTCTCCCTTGCTCTCCCTTATTTCTTAAAGTTGATCGCCCTGCCTTTTCTCTCTCCAGGCAAGGATCCTTTGAGAGCAGTGATGAATGAACCTTGAAAGCCTGAAAACTTGTATTTGCCTGAGGTAGTCAGCCAGCACTATCTGGACTTTTTTGAATTTACTAATTTTGTAACCTTGTCCTGGAAATCTCAGAAGGTGACATTTAGGTATGAGCCCTCTAAGAGCTGCTCCTCCTAGCCCCTGTAGGGAAGGGAAATGAGAAGATCCCACATTGTATCTTTTTTCAGACCCTGCTGTCTACCCTGAAATTAAAAGGAACAATGCAGGGCTAGGAGAATTTAGACCGAATCACAACAAAAGCTCTAATCTTCTGCTTTTTCAAACATATAAAGTGAGGAGGGATTTGAATGGGTGAGCATTCTTATTTTATCCATCCCAGCTTACATGTAGACAGAACAAAAATTGAAGCCATGTGGATAAGTTAGCAACACAGACAATTAATGTCTGCAGTCTGCCAGACTGGCCTAACATTAATTCATCTTTTGCCAGAAGCTACTTGGTGCTAAATTCTTTAGAAGGATTTTTCCTGTCAGAAGAAAAAAAAGTAGGTTCAGTTTTTTATTTTTTTTACCATATACTGTTTGGTGATCTAGAATTAGAATTAATAACTCAATAAGGATGTATTTTTATCCCTATCAGTGATGTCGTGGTTTAAAACAAAACAAAACAAAACAAAACAAAAACAGTAGCCAAGTAAAGTCTATATTGCCCCAAATCAGATTTTGATATATTTATTATTACTTCTGCTTACCTTGGAATGGGTAAGCCTTTTCTGTAAGTTAGTAAGAGTATCTGTATCACTTAGGGGAGAGGACACTATATCAATGTCCTCTAAAAGATACTATTTAGAGAAAAATAAGAGACTGCCTAGTCTAATAAGAGACTAAAAGAGACTGCCTTGCACATTTTATTCACTTTTTATCAAACATACATATCCTATCATCAGATTGCTTGGACATATTTCTATTTTGATACAATTCTGAAGAGAAGATTTGACTCAACAGCAGGGGACTCAGCCAAGTATGATCAGATTCCTGGAACGTGATGAAATACCTCTGCAACCGTTTGTTGAAGTGGGAAAAGCGAAACTACATTTGCTTGTGTATTTTAGATATCACAGTAAGGAACAAAACAATCAGTAATGTAAAAGGCTGACACTTTTTATTGTCTTTTTTTTGTGCTTAATGTTTTTATATGAACTATCAAAACAAGCGTGTATGAGAGGTGTGCTTCTTGACCATAGCCAGAACGAATTAAACCAAGAAAGGAAAATCTTATTCCAGGCAAAGCTTTCTGTAGCCTGAGAAGGAAAAACTAAAAAGCTGAAAATCATAAAGCAAGTTATGGATATCATTATGCAAACTTCAGTTTTGCTCAATGACAAGCAAATATTTCAGTGATAAACAGTTGTATCTGCACAACTTTTATATTTATGATTTTTTCCAAATACCTGGTATGAATTTTAACATAGAATCTATGATGACTCTGAGCAAATGTGCATTAAAGTGCATTTAGCCACTCCTCCACTATCAAATGATATTTTGAGTCTACATTGGAGTGTTTGAGTATTACAGATTAAATCATGGGTGTGAGGGGCAAGTGTTGCATAGCACTTCAAAAATATAACTAATGTTGCCCTTTGGCTGGCCTATCCTTTTTCCAAGGGAGAGGAAAACTAGTAATCATCATTCCTCTTCTTTCACAATTAACAAAAGACCTGCAGCTAGAGGGAATGGTTAGGCGCTTGCCTTTCAGTTTTTGGGAAATGTATGCTAATACACTGTTTCAGAGCCTTACAATCTTACTTTTTTCCTGCATGAAAACATATTGATTGTTCTAAGTTTGAGGCTCAAAAAGCATGAAGTAGAAAAATGGCCACTAAACTGCAATAGAAATTTTCTAGCCATCTAACTTTGCTTTAGCCTTAATAATTAAAAAAAAAAATTTAGAGACTTCAACCAAGTTCAATATAGTAATATTCAGCCTAAACTTCTACTACTACTCCTCATACTGGGAGGTTTGTTCTAACAAGTAGATCCTATATGTTGAGGGAGCATTTCTGGAGTAGGCGGAAAGTAACTCTGCTTCCCCAAGCCTTAGCATCCAGTAGGATAAAAACTTTCTCTCTGCAAGAAAATGCAATTAAAATATGATAGGCTCTTTCTGATATGATATGCTTCTGCAGGGCCTGATACAAAAGGGTCTCAGACATGAACAAAAATCAATCCTACTGCAGTTTGGTGCAAACTGTTTCCAATTAGATTTTAATGCCAACTTGCAGTGAAAATATTCATAATTATCAAATAGCCAGTGCTATATTTTATCTGTTATCAACTATAAAATCCTTTGTATCCTGACAGCTTGTCAGAATATTACAGTGGTTGATGGTTATTCACAAGCAGTTAAGCAGGCTATTGCCTACAGCACTACAGAAGAAAATAACAATTAATTTATCCCCCTCTCTTCCAGGCAGTTATTATTTTTTTGTGTACATGCATTAACCCTCTCTGTACTTTAGACCTGTGACACAGGCACTTAGAGATCTTCCTGAACTATGTCATTTTAGACTGTTAATTAGCTTCCAAGCCAAGGACACGTGTATCATTTTGTATCCAAGTCCATGTACCACTTTGTTGATTCCAACTAAACAGATGATGAATAAATACTTTTAGGATCAGATGAAAATAAATGAGAAAGATCAGTTCAGCTGATAGCATTTGAGCTTTCAGCTTCTTAATGAACTATCTCTGTAACATGAGAGCACTACAAAGAAGCTGAGGATGCAGTTCTTATATGGGGAATGAGAAACTAAGTCCTTAAGTATTCAGGGGCAGGTTATATCCCCTTGCTTGTAGTAAAATTCTTGGAAATACTCATGTAGTAAGAGAACTCAGTGAGAGTATGAAGGAATCTAGCCCTAAATTTTCATCATGCATAATTGCATTCTTTCTCATTAAACTCCCATTCTGATTCTAATTAAATTCATAATCATTCTACATTTGATGCTATAAACTGTTGTGTAGTGTTGTTGGGGTGCTATTTAACAGATGTCATCCTTCCCCCAGGTGGCAGATTTCATTGCTGTGCGAATTGATCCTTCAATGTGAAATCTGAACAGGTCCCCAGATAGCCAAGCAGGAAGGGGGACATTGTGAACTAGCAAGAATGAATAAATGAGGTAACCAAAGAGTGTCTCTCAGAATGTATGAGATGTACTTGAACAGATTTTAAAAGATTAATCCAATTTTCTCCATCTATCACCTATTCATAATAAAGTCACAAATTTATATTGATACTTCAACGCACAGTTCTCAAGCTCAGGCTTACAGGTGCAGATCAGTCCTTATACATTTATAATAATTTTCTTTTTGCAATACAGGTCTTCAGACTTAGCTTCCACCAGTCTGTCTGTCTGTCTGTCTGTCTGTCTGTCTGTCTGTCTGTCTGCCTGCCTGCCTCTCACTCACACTCACGCACACACCCCTGAGAAAGCTAATCTTCTTGGCTTTTTCCAGAACATCACTTTTCAAATGTGTTGACTTCTTTCACCACCACTTCCCTCCACCTCCAGCAGATATACATATGGTCCTAACTTTCTTCATCCTGTTCCAGAATAATTGTTTGATTATCTCTGAATTTATTCTGCCAGGTTTTCCTACCACCATGCTCCGTGCCTATCTGGGATCCCACCCACATCCACCTTTGATTGGTTTCCTCCAACACAAAAGCCTGGGTTAGCAAATCCCACAGGTGTCTGTTGGTCCTCAATCAGATCAGAACAAGCTTTTTCCTTGTTTATCTAGCTGGAAGGTATGTGGGAAAAAAATGCCTTGAGAGATCAGTGAAAACTGAAGGAGAGAGGGGAAGAATTGATGGATATACATGTAAGTAGGGGCATCTAGAAAGAATAGGATGTGTCATTGATAAGGAGCACCTGCTGGAGGAAAAAGGGCAAGGTATTATGTTTGAGGCACTATTAGCAAGCTGTGTGGAGAAGTGTGTATGTGAGATCTGGTTGTCTGTAGAACTATCTATAGCAAGGTTGAGAGAGCTGGGCCTATTTCGCCTGGAGAAGAGAAGGCTGAGAGGAGATCTTATCAATGTGTACAAGTATCTGAAGGGAGGGTGTCCAGAGGATGGGACCAGACTCTTTTCAGTGGTGTCCAGCGATAGGACAAGAAGCAACGGACACAAACTGAAACACAGACAATTCCATCTGAACATGAGGAAAAACTTTTTCACTGTGAGGGTGACAGAGCACTGGAACAGGTTGCCCGGAGAGGTGGTGGAGTCTCCTTCTCTGGAGATATTCAAAATCTGCCTGGACGCGATCCTGTGCAACGTGCTCTAGGTGACCCTGCTTGATCAGGGGGGTTGAACTAGATGATCTCCAGAGGTCCCTTCCAACCTCAACCATTCTGTGATTCTGTGATCTATGCTCAAGAGGTAACTCCTAGTCTTGCAATATTCAGTAGTTTCATTGATGTCCCAGGTGTCCCAATCACCTGTTTAACAGTGAAACATTAGCTTTCTTGTTTTGGCTTGGGTTTGTTTGCTTTCCTTTTTAAAGTAAACTTCTGTTATATCATATTTTTAAAAGCTAAGCTTGTGATTTTCTGGAACATGACACACGATTTTTTGCGCATCAAGCTCAGTAATACTGAGCTGAGTTAGACCATACATATTGGTTAAGGAATTAAAGCACTGAAGAATCCTGGATAATATATTATAGTGCTACTATGATGAAGAGCAGGATTAAGAAACTGAAAAGAGAAAGCAGCAGGATGTGAAGTGGGGCATTATCATTTTCAGGTCTCTCTGCATAGAAATATGTCCCGTTTGAAGATACTTTTAAATTGCTTTAGGATCCTCACAGATGGTGGTGTTATAAAATACATGTTGTTATTTACCATACAGACTTGCTGAGATCATCTCTTCTATCCTATACATGTACAAATTCTGGGAACTATTGAACCGGTAGAATAAGGTTGAGAATATTCTATTCTAAGCATGGAGATCATCTTAGGTATTCATACAAAATCTATCCTTTATTCACATTAGTCATAATCAGAAATACCAGAGAAAATCTTTGCAAATGGTACATTGAATTGACTCAAAGATTCAGATTAAATTCTTAGCTGTAGACTGTTTATTATGAGTTGTGAGTATTAGAGGCTACAAATAGCATTCAGCATTCTCATCCCATTATAAGTTATGGATATTGTTCTACTGTCTATGGATGCTGCCATGATTATTTTTTTTCATTACAGTGAAATGTCTTTTTTAAACAAAGAACAGATGAAGCCTGAGGGCTCCATGCCTTCTCTTGATAGTGACTCTACCTAGCTACTAATTTTAACGGCTGACTCTTGAAATTCCCACTCATAAAATTTGTCTTGTTTTGTTTCCTTAGGAAACCAGGCAAAAATGTGTAGTGAAGAATAAAAACTTAGGGCTAGGTTGCAGAAGCTAAAATGTCATTGCCTTTGCCTAGCCAAGCACAGACAAAAGCTGTGCAGTGGATCACAACATCCTCTGCTACTTGCAGTTGTTGAGGCACCAGTCCTGGGAGCTGCCCACAATGTGCTGCTGTGGGCAGGATGAGGAGCCAGAAGGACTCGCAGCTATGGTTCTGCCCCGTTTCCGCACCTGGTGTGGACTAAGGCTAGCAGGCTCCTTAGGGAATGGTTGGTACAAATGGGAACATTTGCACACACGTGAGAGAGACTCCAGGAGCAAGTGTTCCTCGCACAGGCACAACTTCTTGCATGCTCTTCATGGAAGTGCAGACCTGTACGTGCTAGCTCCTAACCAGGACTGGAGAGAGAAATGCCACAAATCAGTAAAACCGAGATGGGAATTCAGCTGCAGCAATGTCTGTGCTGATTCATGTCTGTACTTGATCTGGAGTTCTGCTTTTTTTTTTTTTTTTTTTTTTTTTTTAACTATAGGGGCAAGAAGTTAAATATTTTATATTTGGATTTGATGACTCCAATCTTTTCTTACCTGACACATATAAGTCAATGAGCCATTGTTGAAAGTCTTCCTTAAACTCTAAAATAAAGTTCCTTGCTGTTATGAAGTTGTATGAAAAATGAATTATTAGTAGGAATAAAACAGGAATATTATTTACATAGAAAAGCTTCCATGTTTTGCCTGCCCCCAGATAGTTTGCAGAGTATATAAGTGAGGAGCAGAAACACAGATGCCACAGTAAATTAGGGAAATTGACAGTGGCTCTCAACAGTAAAATAATCAATAAATAAATATCCTTGCTTTGAAAATATCTTGTAATTATACAAGACATGTATGACAGTAACATTAAAATAGCTTGTCAAAACATCAAAATAGAGACAGTTGTGATTCACTGGAACAATTATCTACTTTGTGCCTGATAAACAACTTCAGAAAAGAAGCCCATTCACAAACAATGAGGAACATAGAATGAGAGGTTATTTTATCACAGGATAAAATTTAGTTTAGTTTAGTTTAAAATCCTGCATGTCTGAAATGACTATCTGGGGAACTAATGTGCCTTTAGGAACTTATTATGAAAAGTGTTGGAATCATTAATCTGAACAAAGGAGGAGAAAAAAAAAAAAAAGGAAAGAACACTAGCTAAACTAACAGGTCATGCAGATTTAAGGTAGTCCCTAAATTTAGAGGGGAATAAAACTGGACAGCTAGAACACTGACAAAAAAAAGTATCATTTGTATCTCAAGGTGAAGCTTCAGAAATTGCAGGATATGCCAGCTCAGATGCTTAATGAAAGCTTAGAAAATATATTGCAGCATGTTGTCTTGCTCTTGTCCACTTGGCATATTTTGGGCACAGATTCAAAACTAATACTTTCTATGCTTAAAATGATTTAGACTCATAGAATAGTTGAGGCTGGACAGCGCCTCTGGAGGTGATCTGGGCCAAACCCTGCTCAAAGCAGAGCCAGAGCAGGTTTCTCAGGGCCTTGTCCACTGACGTCCTGAGTGAATGGAGACTCCACAGCCTCTCTGGGCGCCCAGTCTGGTGTCTGACTACTCACACTATGAACATAACATTTTTTCCGTAATATTTATTTGGATTTTCCCTAGGTATTTAAGATGTCTGCTTCAGACAATGTGTTTGTTGGAATTCAAACAAACTTTCCCTGCATAAAAAATAAGTAAAAATAAACTAATACTAAATAATTAGGAAACTGTAAAATTTTGCAAATGTTGCAATGATGCAACTGTGATACACCCTGTGAAACAGGTGGCTGCAGTCTGGTTAAGGAATAGTTCTGATTGCAAAGTTGTGACTGTTGCATTATTCTCGTTTGGGCCATAGGAAGAAAAAAGTCTTCGCCAAGCTAAAGCCTGAAAGAAGTTGGTTTGGATATGATCAGCAGAAACTTGTTGAGAACTGAAGTTTATCAGATATGTTGTATAAAGATATCTGTAGTTAGTATAGATGTCTTTTCTCCTGAACATGCTGAGGGCCAAAGGTGGGTTATCCAGAGCACTCCTGGAAGCTGTTGCTGCAGGCTGCGGTTGCACGTGTACAGATAGATGCGAACATTGCAGCTGCTTTCCTAGTCTGCACAAAAACATTGTGTTTGTGTTTCCAACACAGATTTCATCTTTGGATGTTAAGTCATCTCTTAGCCTTTCCAGTAGTTGCTGGGTAAGACTGCCTTACAGAGAAGTGCTACAGCTAGATACCACTGATTTATTCCCAGGGCATCCATCCCATCCAGTGACAAGAAAATACAGTACTTGTTAATATAAGAGCTCTGTGTATGTAGGGAATGTGAATTAAAATTGAAACATTTTCTAACTTCTGAGAAACTGACTTTGCTGCCTTTAATGTGTGTATGAACAGAGACATGGAGACACGCTATATGGAGACATATCAAGGTCTGAGACCCCCAGCTCTGAAGGGTGTGACTGGCTTCTTGCACATGCATGGAGTTCTTTTTATTTCATTTTTATACTTTACACTACACACTACCCTACACACTGTGATTTGCAAAACTGGGAGCTTATTTTCTGCTTTCAAGGCTGGACTCGCTTCTTACTTTTGAGTTTACTTTTGAGACCCATGGCAAGGTACAGATGCATTTAAACCACTGGTTTACCTGAAGATCAGAGTTTAATTTTCAGAATTCGTTGTATGTTTTCTCAGTATTCATTTCCTTCTCTTCGCAATTCCTTAATGAATAAGATACTTTGCTAAAAGAAAGCTTCCCCTAGATTCCATAAGACACTTCCTCATCATTTTTTTCTTTTGACTCTTCAGAAACATTTATTCATTCCTTATATTACATAAAGCACCTAGACATGTGTGAAAAGACTCATCAAATGTATTTCAGTTTGTCTTTCATCTTAGTACTCATCATTAATCATAAGTGGTGCATGCAGGTATATCTTGATTCCCTTGGTCTTTTATATTTCTTATATTTTATGATGCACAAAGCTGCATGATCCCAGTCATGGGATCATTATGATACGTTTATCTGCATTGAACTGTCTTTGCTATCTATTAATCTTTTAAATGCTTAGCCTTCCTGCATCTGATTAAATCCTTTTTCCCTGATTTACTGTTAAATATTCTCTTTATTTGATTAGCATAGTGCTTGCTGTTTTGCTGTTTTCTATCTCTTGTTTCTTGAACCATATCTCTGAGTATACTTTGATTGCTGTAGTGTAAATTGTAAGCAATAATTTCAAACAGGAATTCTTTTTTCAAAAACTTTAACTAAAGTTTTTCATGTGCAACTGTTTGGAACTGTTTGGATGGTTTTTTTGATTGGTTTGGGTGTCCTGCCTGGACGCGATCCTGTGCAACATGCTCTAGGTGAGCCTGCTTGAGCAGGGGGGTTGGACTAGATGATCTCCAGAGGTCCCTTCCAACCTCAACCATTCTGTGATTCTGTGATCCTTTTGTTCTCTGGCTGTACTTAAGAACATGATTAACAGTAAAAAGAGCAAAAACGGGTGCTAATATTAATTTCTGTCCTGTGCCAAACCAGCAAGATCTGCCAGTTGTCTTTCTAATGGGTTTTATTTGGAACAAGTGTTTTTGTTTTTGTTTTTTTTCCAAGTATGCCTTTGAAGATGCTTTATGGTAAGTGGAAGAGTTAGTTCTTCAACAGGCAGCCCCTAGAAACTGCAGTTTTCAGTCTATGCAGAAATTTAATTCAAAGACCAAAGCTGTCTGCTTTGAAATCCATATTTGTGCATCCAAGGAAAAGAAGCTGAATTTCTCTTCCTTCCCTTCCCTTTCCCTTCCCTTTCCCTTCCCTTTCCCTTCCCTTTCCCTTCCCTTTCCCTTCCCTTTCCCTTCCCTTTCCCTTCCCTTTCCCTTCCCAATGCTAATATTACCTACCTACAGTTAAGACTTGATTAGAAATAAAATCAATGGATCATGAAGTAAGCAAAGCCTATATCTCTGAACGAAGGGTTTGATGTCTGATACACGCTTCGGGCAAGGTTAGAGGTAGCGCCTGTGGAAGTGGAGCTGTAGTTTGGGCGTCTGCCTGGGAGCCAGGGAGGCCGCCAAAGCCACCAGCTGTTGCAACATCCCCTGCTGCTGCCTGGTGGCCCGGCGTGCTGGGAGAAATACATCCCCTCCTCACCTTCCAAGCAGCAATACACCCACGGAGGAGTGTGCCTGGGATCAGGAAAAGAAAATACGGGCCCCTAATAAAGATGAATGAAGCCCTAGCAATGATCTCATAACTTCAGTAATGGTCTTGGGAATGTAAAAGCAACTGTAGTTTGCTTCTTGGCCAGAGCAGCGATCACGCTGCCCTTTTCACTGGAAGTTAATTTCTCCTCCCTCATGCACATTTGTATTCTAAAAGTCCATTCCTTTATTAAAAAAACAAACAAACAAACAAAAAAACCCAGTTATTAGGTTGCCATATTATAGTATCAAGTTGAGCATTAACTTTTCTTTTCCTGTTTGAATCAGTGAGCTTTCTTATATTTCCCATAGTATTGCAGTGATGGTAAAAGTATTCAAGTAAAAACTGCTTAGCTGGGGAGAGTACCTTTTGCTGCTTATCACAGGAGAATTTAAATTATAATTCATTGGGACTTGCTGCAACATGAGCCCTGTAGCTAGGTATTTGTTAGTTCAGATTCCCAATGATTCTTACCATGTTGTCAGTAGCTCTAGGAAAGCTGGCCTTAAATTTAGTATGGAGCTATATTGGACTGTATTAGAATTAAATAGTCATTGAATCAAGATGATAGATATGAAGTAAAATCTGATATTCCATAATGTTTCAGGAGTTCAAAGCTGCTCTGCTGACACTGTACTCCATACATATATACATACAGTCCAATTTAGAAAGGTAAAGTGCTGAGTAGGCCTCAGATAATTCACCATACCAGGCAAAAACTTCTAGATGCAAATTTTTATCTTATAAAACATATTCTCAGCTGATGTAAATAGATCATTTGGCTCCACAGAGTATTGACCCAGTTAATGTAAAACCCAGAAACAGCAGGAATATTCAGTTTTCCCAACTCTCTCTAATACTCTACAGTTATTGCTGGTTTTTCATAACAAAGAAATGTGCAAAAAGAATAAGCAATAGCAGCAGATTATCTGGTTGCATAATTTTTGCCTTTTTTATTTTTTTTTAATAATTTGACATATTTTCCTTTATTTTCTGTTATACACACAGCTTCACTGTAGTAGTAGTAGTTTATTTCTAAAAAGTACATTGACTGATTTGTTTGATGAATTTCATAAATTATTTTGTATACAAAACTAGACAAAAAAATTTTCTTAGTCACCCCTCTCTAATTAGCACACAAGGCAGTAATGTTGTCAGGTTTATGAACATTATAACATAGGAACAATGGCTACTGACACGATGCCTAGATGCATCCATTGCAAATGTCCCTCTGTCTCCATCATCTAATTAAACACAGTCCGCAGGTCAGAAGATGATTAGTTATCAAGTGACAGCTTAAGAGGCTAGACGTACACGTTTGTACTGAAACTAGAGCAAGAGTTCTTTAGCTTTATTTGTAGTGCATGCGAACAGTGCTTTTAATGACTTTCTGACAAGACTCCTTTGTCACAGTTCAGCAGTACTGCTGTACATGTCAGAGTTTTCATAATGCAGACTTGCTGCATTATAAATTTCTTTCTTAGTTTATTTAAACAGAAAAATCTCACATGCGTGCATATATTGCCAAAGTACCCACAGAGAAAACAAGTAAGGATAGTAAAAGATTAAGTAAAATTACCAGGAATTGTTGGAGGTAGGTAGTTTTGCCTTGCATTGTGTAACAGAGAGCTTAACAAGAACAAGAAAAACCCAAACCTTTTTTTTTTTTTTAACGTGACAAAGTTATGTCTTGTCCTCTCTAAAAAAAATCATATATCCTAGTCTTGTTTGTTTTGTTTCTCTAAAAAATGCTTTTATTAGAAAGAAGACTTTGGTACTAATTTTAAGGAAAATTATCACACCTATATGCCTAGAGACCTTTTCACTTACAGGAGTCCATTGTGTGATTTTTGCATAATCCAGGTCTAACCAGGCTGGAACTTAAAGTTTAAGGTTAAACCAGACTATGTACTATAAATATTTGATAGAGAAAGAGACACTTCAATCCCTCAATGCAGATTTCTGTTGACTGTAGTATCCAGGTATTGACAGGACTACACAAAGAAAGTTTCTCACAGGAAAACTTGTTGCTGGATTTTTTTTCTTTTTTTTAATCTTGATATGGATTGTTTTACATCAAGAAGAATATAGAGAGTATTTTCCCTTGTGGAGTGACTATAAATGTCTCACTAGAGTGTATGAATGGTATTTCTTTGTTACATGGTTTCCTGAGATGCTTTATGAGTATTACAGGACTGATCAATATCAATGATTACATAAAGAATACATTTTTTTCTGTCCTGCAAGAACCTATGTTTTATTGGTATGTTTTCTGCACATCCTGAGGTTAATATATCAAAGAATTAATTGGAGATTGTCCTTGCACCATTTTAAAATCCCATGCCAAAGATTTTTGAAATCCTAGGGGCTTTTTCAATTGTTGGCAAGAAAAAAGAACTAGGAAGAGAGGGGAGAACTAATCAAGAGAGGGGAGACTTTTGTGTAACTCCATCTTGAAAATGAAAAAGAATGAGTTTCCAAATTCAGAGGAAGCTGTTCTGATTTAGATATTTAAATATTTATTAGGTAAAATCTTCAATTTGCATAGACATAGGATTCAAAAATAGTAACTCCACCAAGGCCATTATATGTGTATACAGACAGGGATTCTGAGACCAAACTTATTTACAGGCTTAGGACCATGGTAGCAACAGCCGTTTCAAGCCTTTGTATTATTATATGAAAAAGTATGATGAGTTTGTTTTCATTCTAAAGTTGTGGGCATGTTCATTAGGCTTCAGTGGAGAGGCAGTGAGTGGCAGCATCTCTCCCTGCATTCTCGCAAACCTCGCAGCTCAGTCAGGCTCACCTCCTCAAGGGTGAGAAACTTTGCCCTCAGGATGGGAGCTGCTGTGCAAAGCAGCTCTAGAGTTTGGGTCCCCTACTACCTTCTTTTGACACCAAAACCCCTGGAGACAGACAGACACCCACCCACCCATCCACCTCAGCTCTGCTTTGCTTCGACACATTAAAGGAGCTGGGCAGGACTGCTGGGATACGGGTCCTCTTTCAACCTCTCCCTTTGCTTGCAGAGGCCGTATAGGTGGTACTTACTCTTGGCTGAAGAGAAGGTAAGGAATTGGGGTGGAGAGGCATGGCAGGGCTGTACCCAGCAATTAAACTCAGTTGTGAAATACAGACTTTACCAACGAGACATGAGCACCCAAATTTTTTATATGGTTATGATTACATGCATTTACAATTATTATACTATTGTGGATTGGAATATGGCTTACTAATAGGCCACAGTAAATTTAAAATGAAATTCTAAAATCTAGAGYAATTTTTCTTCATCAGTTTTCCCTTAAAGCTTTTTACTCCATCCTTATAACTCATAAATATTAAGCATGAATCATTTCCTCGCAAAATTTGCTTTTCTGAGACATGAAGGAAGACTAATGTTTGGTTCACTAGGAGTTACCAGGCTTAATATTTGGCCTGGGAACTCATGAGAAGAGCTTTTGAAAGTTCTGGTAAGCATTTAGTTTAAGCTAGATATGAAAATATTTTTACACCGAGGTGGTTTTAAAATTATGCATTTCTTTAAAGTACAAGCTGATTTGTGAGCAAGAAAAACTGGTACATTTGTATATAGAGATTACTATTTAGATACGTTAATTTCTTAGTTTCAAATCGTATCACGGTTCCCCCTTCTAAAACTTGAGTTGATCTCTCCGCAGTCTGTGAAATCTTTCAAACTGAATGAACTTAATGTTCTTCTGTACACCAAGAGCTGTTAAGCAGATTCAGGACTACAGTATAACAGCTGAGTAACCTTCTCACTTTCCTGAGGACAAGATGCTACACACTTGTTTTCCCCAAGGATGTTATTTGATCTCTTGCTTGAGTCCCTGTCTAGAAGGTGTTTACAGCAGCAAAAGTGCACTCAGCCTTTGTGCAAAGGTTACACCAGAAACGATGCTAATACCTCACGCCGACTCCTCTGCTACTACTGCCGGGTTAGCGGCGAGAGCAGCAGTGTTGGTTCTTCTTCAAATCGGAGATGAGAAGCCTGGGAAGGAAGGTGTTTAAGAAGCCAGGGTTGTTTCATGCAACAAGAGTGTGTCCTTGTTATATGGATGTCCTATATACCAAGAAGGTTAATTTGCAAAATGCTGCTCAGGTTCCTGCTTTCCCAAAATCCACAGGATGCTGGGTCCAGGCTTTGGACTGTGTCTGGCTCATCAGTCACAGAAACAGAGTTTTCAATCTTTATTTGTTTATTTATTTTTTACTCTGTAGTTGTAGAAATTAACTGTGCCATGGGAACTGTTGTGTTCATAGATCCTGAGAGTTATGTATTCATTTCATGTTGTACTGATCACATCTTCAATTAATTTAGGAATCTGGATATCTTTTTATATATGCTAGCAGAGATAAAATCTTCTTTGGAAGATTAAAGAGAGAAGGGGAGTAGAGAGACAAAATGATGTATTATTTACCATATAGGGCAAATTTGTAGAATAAGAATTCAATCCTTAGTACTTCAGAGTGGCATATTATTCAACAGTGCTTCTAGACAGTAAAGGGTAATCTAAAATCTGTGAGGCAGAAACAAGCAGTAATATTTCACAGTTACAGCCCACTACATTCTTGCTTTATGTGCCTTTCTAGACCTGCATGTACCAACTTACTGGAAATGAGGGGGATTCTGAATGTTGCTGAGGAATAATAGTCCAACAGTTAATCTGATAAATATTCATATATCAAGATTTCTTACAGTCCAAATTAAAACTGCTCTTCACATTTTATATATGGAATATTTGTAAGCAGATTTTATAAACTGAAATGGTATTATACATCAAAGAAAGGTTTTTCCATGACTAAGGAACAGCAGTTGAGTCGTTACACAATTATTTTCTCATTTCGTAATAACTGATATATAGGACTGTCTCATCAACTGAAATACAGTGTTGTATCTTCATGGTAGGCAACTGAAGCAGTGCCATTTTTAAATCAGGAAGTAGCTGGCATATCGTACATTCTTTCTATTTGTGTAACCTATAAAAGAGAATGAAGTTCTTAATCCATCGTTCAGCGTGAAGAAGAGGAAAAACAGAATATAGTATTGCCTTGACCTTTAAAGCACTCTGGTAATATAATTTCCTGAGCGCTCATCGTCTTCCAGGAGTTCAGTAACCTGTGTGATAGCAGAGAAAGGGGCCTCAAACGAAAGTGTTCAAAGACTACAGCATATGTAACATCTTCTAGTGTATCTCGCTGGGAATTCTGAATTTACCACTTGTGAGGTTTCATTATCCTCATAATCATAACAAATACAGGGTATGGCACAGTATGAATCAATTCTCATGGACCTAACAAGAATGGGAAATGGTAAAACTTAAACCCTATTATTGGTTTTCACTGGGGCTTGACCCAAATCACAGAAAAGTTGGCCTGTTATTTTACAGCAGAGAAAGAAATACCTGCTTGCACATTCAATTGAAACAGCCTCGCTTTTAAGATGTGCGCATCTTAAAATGTGTGTGTTTTCAGGGAAACTCTGTCTTGTAATTTTGTTGGTGTTGGCTGTCACATCAGGAGGTTTATATATGTTTTCCAAAAGGTCACTGTGAATTATCTTCAAAAACGTACTCGCATGGAAAAGGTTAGTAATCAGTATGCTAGCAGTTTTTGTAATGGCCAAGGGGCCCGTCAAAAATTATGATCAGTTCTGTTTGGTGCTGTAAAAACACTCTGAACACGATCATCCTGATGGGGAAGGCTTACGAAAGCGAGCTGGGGATATTAAACGTATGGTAACAGGACACATCTGACCTCTAAACTCTTTTCCTCCTGGACTTGGAAAGGATCCACCATGCAGTTACTGATTCAGTGTCTCAAAAGCCAGAAAGACTAAGGTGAAACTAAGGCAAGAGCTAATTTGGGGGTATTCATATTCTGATATGGAAAAGTAGCTGACCTAAAAAAATAAGCTGGTAAAGAAAGTCATATTATACAAGCATCAAGGTAGGCAGCTTCCCAGCATCCATTGCCCACCCTGCCCGTGCTGAATCTGCAGGGCCAGTCACAGCTTTCTAATGGGTTCTTGTCTCTTTTACACCTACAAAATTAAAAGATGTTCCATTTTTAGTATAAAACCACATCCCTTGTGTTGTTCATGGTAAAAGACTTTATGAAATTCAGTCTGAAGAAAAATCAAGATACAGAAATTTTCAGTCCATTTTAGATACTTTAAAACATGAGAATGAAAAAGCCCAGATAGCCCTAACTAAAGATCATGAATATTTCAAAGGAAAGATCCTTGTAAAATCGCTAGTTGTTATCCTTCCTGGGAGCATGTCCTCAACTGGTATAAACTGTCACAGCTCTGCTGAAGTCAGTCTGTTCCCTGAATTATCTACCCAAGAATGCACAGGATATGCCTTGAAGAACCTGAATAGAAGAGCAGCAAGCAGCTCACATTCCAAGTTTATTTCTTTATCTCAAACATAAACTTTAAGGCTTTTTTTCCCCCTTGGAGTTTATGAAGGAAGTATTTAATCATAGAGCAACAGGGAGAACAAAAGCCAATTAAGATTCCTGACGTTTATTTCATAAAATATTTAGACAAAGTGTATCAAGGAGCAAATGACTTTGAAATTAATGGGACCAGTGCACTATCACAGCTGACTGCCTTTAACACAGTGTGGTCACTGAGAATGTTCTAAGAAACTACAGTGAGTGGAGTTCAGCTGCTCAACATGCATATAGAATATTACATATGTTTCTACAGATAAAGGAATAGGATCTAATTTTAATGTTATGGCATTTACATACTGGCAAATGGGATTTACAGTATTCCTTGTTATATAGTGAGTTGAAACTTTCAAGTAAAAGAAGCAGAAGAAAATCCAGACAGCTTTTATAAAAAGGGAGTGCTGTTTAGCTTTAAAAAAGTATATATTGAATGGCCTGTATGTCAATGTATGTAATAACTTGACAAATTAATGCACCGCAAAATTTCACTTGGATTCCTAGGGCTATTAATTGAGCTTGACATTTCTGGTAAGATTAACTATTGGAGAAGAAAACTTGGGAGCTTAGGGAAATCACAGATAGCTAACACTGCAACACACATTAACCAGATTTTAAAGATTAAAGAACAAAAATAAAAACAGAAAACAGTGTCAGTTTCCTAAATATATTCCTAGGAATTCTAAGTGGATTAAATGACTCTATGCTGAGCTGTCTGATGACCTCAGATGGGGCTCTAAATTTTAGGTCACTTCTTTAAAATCTTAAATACAGACTCGGTTTACCTTTAGGCTGTTTGGATTTATTCACATATGTATTTGTTTTAAGTTTGATTTGCCTCTATGCAAAAAAGGATTCCAATGATCAGAATTGCCTAATATTGCTGCAGATCCAAATTTCAAAACAAGATAGGAATAGAAAAATTTTAAAAGAAAAAAAATACCATGGATTTGGGGAATGCCAGCAAACATGTCTGTCTACAGTGAAAAGATAAAATGCAAAAGATTTGATAAACTGAGTTAGTGTTAGCCAACAACACGGCTTTTTGAAGATTCAGCAAGATTAGAAGAGAGGAGAGAGAAATAACAGTGGCAGGGCCCAGACAAAGTTTTAAGATTAGGTTCAGGTATAGCCTGTATTTTAAACCTCCAAAAAATCTAAAACTGAACAAAACATGCAACAGAGCCATTTTGTCCTTGTTTGGGGAAAAATCTAATCTTTGCATCTGTTTTTATTCTCAGTGGTATTCTATGATTAACTTGAAGATTTTAATTCTATTGACTGTTTCAGGTGCAGGACTGAAGTCTTGTCCACAGTCACCTTTGTTATTTTAATTTGAAATGCAGACTTGGAGCATGTCACCCACACTGTGGTATGCTACACTTCATTTTATGGGGTTCTTTTGTTTGTGTGATTTGTTTCTTTGTTTGAATCTGCCTGCTTGTTTTTGATCTCAGGGKTTTTTTTAGGAGTTTAAGTACTCAGAGCAGCTGACTATCTCTAGCTCATAACAAATTTCATGAGCAGTATCTCCACTAAAAATAGGTTTTGATTTGATTTATCCTTATTATTTCTGATATTGTTACTTTTAATGAGGCTTAATTCAGTAACGGATTTGTGATCCTCATCTAAAAATAGTATACGTACAACAAAGAAGTAGAATTTGTTGTTGAGCTGTTCAACAGACAAAGTGGGAAATCATAGGAATATATTTTAAGACCAAATAACTCATCTTGAAATATTTTCAAACCCTGAAGTATACTCATTTATAATTTCAAGCACCATGAAGAATTCAAAGGCTCTTATTCACCTCCACTTTGAATAGTGTTATATCACTGTGATTCCTTGGGCTAGCAAAGAAGCTTTTATGAAAATATATAATTATATACTCAATTGACTCAAGACTTAAATGTAAGAAAATGAAGATTTTTCATAAACATGAACAAAAAAAGTTTTTTTTTCCACATACTTTGTTTTATGTTAAGATTTTGATTCAAATTATTCTTATAACTGAATAGACAAGAATCAGATAGTGTCCTCCCTTTTTTAGTTCAGGAAAAACAGCCTGGTGACTTGTGTGAAAAGCATACTGTGATCCTAAAAGGGAAATTGCCTCACAGACGTAGCAGGAACATTATCAAATGCATTGATATGAGCCGGGTTTTTTGCTTGTCTTTCTTCACCTCTCTTCCTTCCTCCTCCCCATATCACACAATACTCATAACAGAAGCAAGATACAGCCCCCCAGCTTCTAAGCAGGGAGAAAGTTTGCTGAAACCAAAGCACTGCTCTCCTCCAGCCTTTCACCAGTGCAAAAATGGGGAGGTGAGAGCTTTTACCTAGATATTCGGGAGCTGAGCACCTTCGTGTAAAAAGTGTGTCTGAGCAAGAGACATCCTCCTCCTATTAGTGTTCAAGCTGTCTCCTTCCCCTGAGAAAAAGTAACTGCTCATCCAAAGTCCATGCTGCTACATCTGCCAATTAACTCTCCCTTTCTGTAGGCAAGGATTGTGTCAAGCTCCTATACAGCCAGTATACTACATACTACAGCCAGTGACTATTCGACTTATTGTGTATTCTAAATCTGAGGAAAATTTTTCTCTTGTGCCACATTAGCAGCTAACACTTTCACTGCAGCCTTATGGAAGCCTGGTTTCATTTCCCTTGTAGCCACTGCTCAGGAAAATGGAAAAGGACAGCTCTCAGAGGTGCGTAAGACTTCAGGGGCAACAGGGACATGTACCCTAAAGGAGGAAGAGAATGGGAGGGGATCAGGACCTCATCACAGCTGTCAAATTTCAAAATCTCAATAACGCATTTGCTGTGAGTTGTGGGAGTAATGTAGTTTTACAGGGTACAAATCTGRCTTCGTTAACTGTGAATTTTCAGCTGAAGTCAAATTCGCACGTAGCTCTAATTTGTAGGCTAGGGATTTTAGGGCAGCAGTGCCCTAAACAATGCTCTCTGGCTTTATGTGCAAAACCCATGATTCAAAAATACTGAGCATACACAACWCTCATTACAGTTCCCAACAGATAGGGGCTTTCAGCTCCTTTGAAATTCCATGGAAACCTAAGAGCAAATTTGAACATATTCTTTATAGTCTCCAAATGTTTTCCATAATAAACTACAGGGTTAAAAAAAATTGCTTGTTCTTAATGGGTGTCGTGTATTGTGGTGCAATTTTTTCCCCTATGCCTTTATAAACTTTATAAACTCCAAACTTTTCAAGTTTGATTCCTCCCCAGTGTCCCCTGCCCTTCTTCTCTTCTCCACCATTCCCTCTCTCCATCACTTTTTTTTTTCTTTCAGCTTTAATTGACATTTGTGAATTTGATGGTCAACTGACAAGGTTTTTGAAAAAGATTAGCTACTCAGCTATCAGGAAGATCATATTTCTACACGTATCACTGCTTCAGTGTACTCCCGTCATTTTAATGAGACACATTCTTCTGAATTGGCAAGTCATATTCCAAGACCCAGAGCCTCACTCTGAGGTATTTTTATAATGTCACAGTTTTTTGTTATAATCCTTGCTAGTTGGCACCATTTGGCACATGCTTCCCTGCAGGCTATTTCTAATCCCATTACTGTGGAAGTGACTCAGTTTGCAGCTTTTTTAGCACATTTGAGGGAACATCTAAGAGACACTTTGGTCTCCATCAGAAATGTCTGCATTTATCTACAGTTTCCAGCTGTGTTTAGCTGAAATCCAGTGAGAAAATTCCATTTTAAAGGTAAAGAGTAGATAAAGCAAATTTAACATGTTCACCTTGATAATTAGGAATGCAATAATGAATGGAAAGCTGCCAGAAGAGTTTCATAGTTTTCATATAGCAGTATAGATCAGAATTAATCCTTTGTTTGTTTGTTTGTTTTATTCCCCACTTGTTGTTCTTCAGGAAGAAAAAGGACTGCAGTTTACATCTAACATCCCCTGCTAGTAGTAATTGTAGGTTTTGTTTTCTGTTCTTGAAATACCTAAAGTATGCTTGTAACTGCTGAACTGTTATTATTCTTCATTCTCCTCAGTCTTCAAGCCAATTCGTAATGAATTTATCTTAAGGAGACCTTTGGGATGTTACAGGATTTTGAACTTTAGGGAAATGGTTCATTTCTAATTTTAAAGAATATATCAAAAGCTGTACTGGGTCCAACTAAAGGTCCAGTTGACTAGCCCTCTGTTTTGCATGTGACCAGATGGTTAGAGAAAGAATATAAGAACTGGGAAAGCACAGAATGATATTTCCTGTTCTGTAACCTTCTGACTTTGGTAGTTACAGTCCTTCCTGAAGTGGAGATTGAATCCAAATTTGCGTTTTATGCTATTCACAAATCTATTTTCTGTGAATCCATTTAATTGCTTCTTGAACACATTATATTTTTGACATCCAGTACATCCTCTGGCAAAATGCTCCATCTCTTAATTACGTATCCGGTGGAAAAAGTACTGCCCTTTCTTCTTTTCAAACTGTTCTGTGATAACTTAATTTGATACCCCTGGTTGTTGTATCCTGAGGAAGAGAAAATCTTTCATATTTACTTGCCATAGAAGTTTTTATCTGAATTTCTCTGAAATTAGGCCAGTACAGCCAGACATATCTTTCTCCTGTTATCCTTTTTCCAAAAAACTAAAAAGTCTTAAACTATGTAACTTCTTTATCCTTGTATTTGTCACCTTCTATTTCTTGTATTCGTTTTACATCCTTTTTTTTGAATTGAGCTACCACAGCTATATGCAGCATTCAAGATTCATATATTCAAGAGATTTATCCATTGACGTGATATGTTTTACTTTTTTGTTTGTTTTTTTATTTGTTCTCTATTCCTTTCCTGCTGCAGCTGAACATTAAACTGACAAGTATACACAATTATCCACAATATCTTCAAGATGTCTTTTCTGAGAGGTGGAGACTAGGGTAATTTTCCTTCATATTTTTGTTCCATTTACCATCTTATTACCTAGGCATCCAGTATCATGAGATCTTTTTGTGACTTTTGATAGTCCATTTTAGTTTTGACTTACACATAATCTGTATTAGTTTGCTCATCTTACTATCTCCCCTCTTTTCCAGATTATTTATGGACATGCTGAATGTAAAGATGTCTTAACATAAGAGCTCTGCAGGGCTCTCCTAGTAAGTCACCTCTCTTCCTAGTAAATACAGGATATTTTGTATCCTATTTTTAAACCTCTGTTAATTCATGAATTGGCCATACCTCTTGTGTCTGTAGCTTATTTTTGTCAGTAATTTTTAGTGAGAGACTTTGTCAGAAGTGATGTGGTAATCCAGGTGCACTATATTGCCCTCATCATATTCGTTTATCCACAGTTGCTCTCTTCAAAGAATTCTAGTAGGTTTATAAGATTTATTTCCTTCTATAAAAATTGGTGGTTATTGCTTCCCTAATATATTAAATTTATATTTTCATCCAGTAAGTTTAATATTTTATAATAGTTTTTATTGATTTGCCTGGCATGGAAGTAGGACCTGTACTTCCACAAACATTGCTGAAGCTTTCCTCAAGAACTGCTGTCCTTTCTCTGTTCTCCATTACTCCAGTATGGAGGCGAAGTGAAAGAGCGGTGGGAGGAGGGCAGCAGACTGTGCAGCATCAGGGGTGACAAGAAGGAGATTGACTGGATCCTCTCTGAGATCCTGCAGGTGCAAGAGGAGCCTCAACCCCTAGCTGCACCCAAGGAGGGGCAGGCAGAGTCTGTGCTTAGTGGGTTGGGAAAAGAGACTCCCATGACGCCGAAGGATGGAGACTTGTGAGCTCTGGCACCAGGAGGATGTCTCCAGCTCTGGCTCTGCCTGCAGATCTGCAGCTAGAGAAGAGGTTCAGTGCTCAGGTTGCAGATGAGGGGCTGGGAGCTTTGTCCGACAAAGGATCCAAGCCGGCCAGGCCTTGTGGCAGCACCGGAAAGAAGCATCGAGGGATCATGATGGGAGACTCCTTGCTGCTGCAGAGTCTGCTGACCTGACCTGCTGTCTAAGGAGGTTTGCTGCTTGTCAGGGGCTTGGATCCAGGGCATTGTGGAGAGACTGCCAAGGCTGATCTGGCTCTTGGATGGGTTACCCTGCTGCTCTTCCACGTGGCCATCAACAATACAGTCAGGGGACACCTAGAATGTATCAAGTATTGAAACACAGCTCTGGGGGAGAGGGTCTACGGCATGGCAGCCCAGGTGATGTCTCCTCAATCCTGCTGGTGAAGGAGGGCACTTGTGGAGGAGTGGACAGATCCTGCAGGTCAACAGCTGGTTGTGCAGCTGGTGTCAACAGCAGAGATTTGGATTTTATGGACATAGGACCCTCTCTGAGGCTCAAGGACTGCTTGCAAGAGACAGGATCCACCTGACCAAGTGGGGCAAAAGCACCTTTGCAAACAGCTGGCCAGCTTGTGAGGAGAGCTTTAAACAATGAGAATGATGGGGGAGGGAGATTGCGACACACAATCAAGCGAGAAGTGGTGGACTGGTTCGACAAGCAAAAGGTGCAGGGTGATGTGGACAGGAGAGACCCTGAGGACAACAAAACAGGGCAGAAGGGGGCCCACCTCAAGTGTAGGCACACAAATAAGGAAGTACCCAGAGGACAGCATGACTGGGAGAACTCTCACCTTTTCCCATATGAGGTGCCTGTACACTCATGCACACAAAATGGGGAACAAAGAGGAGGAATTAGAGGTCTCTGTCCAATTGCAGGGCTACAGTCTCACTGGTATCACAGAGATGTGCTGGGATAGCTTATATGACTGGAGTGTTGCCATGGATGAATACAGGKTCTTTAGGAGGGCGGGCTGGGAAGACAAAGGGAGGGAGTTGCCCTTTATGCGAGAGAGCAGCAGGAATGCATGGATGCCTAGGAATGGATGAGGAACCAGCTGAGAAGTCCTGGGTCAGGATTAGCAGGCAGACCAACATGGGAAATGTTGTGATCGGTGTCTGCTACAGACTGCCTGGTCAGGAAGATGAGGCCTTCTTCAGATGACTGGAAGAAGTCTCACATTTTCAAGCCCTGGTCCTCATGGGGGTGGTGAACCACCCTGATATCCCTTGGAAGGGCAACACAGCAGGCCACAAACAACCCAGAAGGTTTTGGGAGCACATTGGTGAAAACTTCCTGAAACAGATGATTGAAGAGCTGACAAGGGGACGTGCCCTGCTGGGCCTCAAACAACGTAGGGATGGTCAGGGATGTTAATGTTGGGGACAATCTTGCCTGCAGTGACCATGAGATGGTGGAATTCAGGATCCTGAGAGGAGGAAAGAGGGCAAATAGCAGGGTCACAACCATGGACTTCAGGAGAGCAGACTTCGGCCTGTTCAGGGACCTGCTTGGAAGAAAGCCATGGGATACGGCCCTGGAAGGAAAGCAAGTCCAGGAGAGGCGGTTGATTTTTCAAGGACCACCTCATCCAAGCTCAAGAATGGTCCCTCCCCACCTGCAGGAAGTCAGGCAAAGGTGGCAGGAGGCCTGCATGGATGAACAAGGAGTTCCTGACAGAATTCAAACATAAAAATGAAGTGTACAAGAGGTGGAAGCAGGCACAGGTGGTGGTCTGGGAGGAATACAAAGACACTGTCTGAGCATGCAGAAATGAGGTTAGGAAAGCAAAAGCCAACCTGGAGTTGAATCTGGTGAGGGACATGAAGGGCAACAAGAAGGACTTCTACAAGTATATCAGCAGCAAAAGGAAGATGAGGGAAAATGTGGGCTCACAGCTGAATGGGGCAGGGGATGAGGGGACATGAGAAAGGCCAAGTTACTCAATGCTGTCTTCGCCTGGCTCTTTACTGTCAGGAATCTCAGGCCACTGAGGCCTGTGGGGAAGTCTGGAGCAAGGAAGACTTGCGCTCAGAAGGAAGATCAGATTAGGAAACATTTAAACAAAGTGGATTTATGGCATACACAAGTTCATGGGACCTGATGGGATGCACCCACGAGTGCTGAGGGAGCTGGCCAATGTCACTGCAAGGCCACTTTTGATCATCTTTGAAAGGTTATAGTGATTTGGAGAGGTTCCTGAGGACTGGAAGAAAGCAAATGTCAAGAAGCGCAGGAAGAAGGTTCCAGGAAACTACAGGCCAGTCAGCCTCACCTTAATCCCTGGGAAGGTGGTAGAGCAAATAATCCTGGAAACCATTTCCAAACATATCAAGGATGAGAAGGTGATTAGGAGTAGTCAACATGGATTACAAAGAGGAAACCACGCCTGACTGAACTGATAGCCTCCTTCAGTGAGATGACTGGCCCGGTAGAGGAGGGAATAGCAGTGGATATTGTTTATCTTGACTTAGCAAGACTTTACACACTATTCCCCATAGCATCCTCATAGACTAGCTGATGAAATATGGACTAGATAAGCGGGCAGCGAGATGGATTGAAAAATGGCTGAACTGCCAAGCGCGAAGGGGTGTGATCACTGTCATGAAGTCCACCCAGAGGCCCGTCACTAGTGGTTTACACCAGGGGTTGATACTGGGGCCTATATTGTTTCACATCTTCATTAATGACTGGATGATGGGACTGAGTGCACCCTCGGCAACTTTGCAGACAGTACAAGGAATGGCTGATATACCAGAGGGTTGTGCTGCCATTCTTGACAGGTTGGAGAAATGGGTCGACAGGAACCTCATGAAATTCAAAAAAGGGAAAAGCAAAATCCTGCACCTAGGGAGGAATAACACCATGCACCAGTACAGGAAAGCAGCTTTTCGAAGAATGACCTGGGGGTCCTGGTGGACAACAAGTTGACCATGAGACAGCAATGTGCCCTTACAGCAAAGAAGGCCAACAGTGTCCTAGACTGCATTAGGAGGAGTGATGCCAGTGGGTCGAGGGAGGCAAAGGGAGGGGAGGGAGAAGAGAAGAGAAGGTCCAGGGAGGATCTTACCAATGTGTACAAATTCCTGATGTGGAGGGGGAGGCGGAATAAAGAAGACAGGTCAGACTCTTCTCAGTGGTGTCCAGTGACAGGAAAAGAGGCAACAGGCACAAACTGAAATATGGGAAATTCCATCTGAACATAAGAAAAAGCTTTCTTACTGTAATGGTGGTCAAACACTGGAACAGGCTGCCCAGAGATGTGGAGTCTCCATCCCTGGAGATGTTCAAAACCTGACTGTACATGGCCCTGGGCAACCTGCTGTAGCTGACCCTGCTTGAGCAGGGGTTTGGACCAGATGATCTCCAGAGGTGCCTTCTAACCCCAACCATTCTGTGAYTCTGTGATTTAAAAATAGGTGAAATACTACACACAGCAGTTTTAAAAACACCATTTTAAGGTTCCTTTAGAACTGATTAATGAGTACCATCTAATCTATACAACTAGTTACAAGTTTTGTTTGTTCTAAAGCTACTTCTATTGACACTTCAGTTTGAGACAGTTCCTCCAACTTTTTCTATGTAAAGAAATTTTAGGCTGGGGGGATTTCTCTGTGCTTTTCAGTTGTGATGACCACAAAGAGGTTATTTAACTTTTTTCTGTCATTTGTCAAGCCTACATGCTTCCTGGCTGGTTCCTGCTTCTGAAGTATTCACTTCTAGGCATTTTTTATGAATATAGCAAACTAGTAGCTTTCTCTGTTTTCCTTGCTTTTGATTTCCTTACTCTTAATTTAGAAGGATTTCTTTTACTAAGCACTCTTACTCTGTTCAATTATTCTGTTTTTTTTTTCTTTGGTTGACTTTTGGGCTTTGATTGTTGTGATGGGGTTTTCAAGACTGATCATTGTAGTTAATACATAGTATTGACTTTGAGCCTATAATATGATGCTTTCAGATAGGGTCCATGACATCGTTTACAAGCAGTTAATTCAATTGGCTCTTTTAAGTTTACTTTTAACAAGATTCCTTATTCTTATATACTTCCCTTCTTTGAAATTGAAGCTACTACAGAGGATTTTTTGATTTGCTTGTTTCTTCAAAGATAAGTTTTGCTAGAGTATTTCAGAGTTTTACTTCAATAATTTCATCTTGAACCTGAGAGGCTGTGCATTGCTCAGAAGTAAATGAAGATTTGCTTCTCCCCTTGTGGTTTCTTTGACCAGTTAACTCTTAGAAGCAATCACATATGTTGTCTAAAATTTTAGTTTCTCTGTCATCACCTTTTCATGACAATTATCAGTTCTGTGGGGTAGTTTTCTGAATCATGCCATGAGACTGAGGCATGGTTGTACACATGGTCCCACATGTGTTAGTAGAGCAGGGTCAGAGAACATTATCATGCATGTCCAAACAGCCAACGTCTTCTTTAACAGCTCAGATGTTGCCTTCTTGTAAAACTAATGCAAATTTCTAAATCTGATAAAGGATGTCTTTTCACCTTAAAATTATGGAAAATGTTCTTATTTTTAATGAGCTCAAGTTTACACCAGATTGTGGATCAACCCTTTAGTTCTGCCATCACATAATTTGAGCAGAGACAAGTGCTGCTTTGAAGTGTCATTGTGCAGTGGAAAATTGGATGTTCAGATTTAAATGCAAGATGCAGTGCTAAGAAAGTGGGAGATGTAGACTCCTGGAGAAGGAAGTTTCTCCAAATTTTGATACACACCCCTACATATTCTTCCAGTCCCTCTGATTCAAACATTAAAGTATCTGTTTTGTGTCACAAAAATTGAATGTCTTCTTCCATTCTCCTACAACTTCCGCAGGAAAAGCCAAAAGTAGGTTAAAGAGAGCACAATGTTGTGGAGTGTTGTTTGATATCCCCCCTGTCCCCAGTAAAACAGAGTGAGAGAACCACCTATCATGATCAATATGGTGCCATTTCATTTTGTGCTAAAAGCTGTCTGTTGCACTCCGTGTTGACTGTGCACAACATGTTCAGTTACTTTAAAAACCAAAACTTTAATTACCTGGGTGGAGGACTTAAGACATTACCAAGGCAAGCATTATTTGGGATTGGTTTAAAGATGGAAGACAAAGAAGTGAAAGATGTTTTAAAGAAAGAGTAGAAGTAAGAATATTTCCATCACATTTGGGTCATGATACACTATCTCTCTGTTGCACACTAATAAATAATGCAGAGACATCAAATAAGTTGGGGGAAAGTGGCATTCTATTTTCACTGACTCTAATAAATGACCTTTAAAGAATGATTAAAACCCAAAACATTGAGGTGGAAAAATTCCTGCTGTATACGAAAATCTGTTTGTACCTAATACATACTAAAGGAGACATTATTTAAAAACAGTTAAACCTAATGAGAACTCAGGAATCTAACAAGTGAGGTTTATAGTGTTAGTATGATTTATAGAGCCTCTTAATTAAAGTAATTGAAGGAATTGCACACCTTTGCAAAAGTTTTCAAGTGGAGAGAAACAGTGCAGGTTTTGCTGTAGCATTTTCCGGGCATTGTCATTTGCAGTATTTTGGCATGAATCAGAATGAGATTCAGTATTTTGCAAACTGAGATTACTGATCAGTTCATAGCTTCTTCTCATGAGTTCCTTAATAAAAATATTCCAAAGTTTCAGTTTAAGCTGGAGCAATCTGAATGATATTAAAGAGAAGAAAGGAGTATTTGCAGGAAGTGTGTGATTTATCTCTTCCCCTAGAGATTTTCCAGTTCTGCACTAGCTGCTATTGTGACATCTCTCTTAATAGTTCGCTTAATAAATATATTTTAGTTTTAAATATATATTGTAATGCAGCTATCACTTTAACTTAGGAAGACAATAAGTATGGTAATTTACAACTGTGGGATCACTCCATCCATAGCTGCCATAGAGGGTTTTTTTAAAGACACAATAAAAAGCAATATCATATCACACTATGCATCAGGAAACAGAGAATGTAGTATTCACCTTCAATTATTGTGTGAATTTATGCAGACAGCATGGAAAGGTCTGTTCTCTGACTGCAGACCTGGTCTCTCACTGGTATTAATTATTCCACGTATGTCATTATCATTTATGAATCTAAACTTGATATCTAATGGCACGTATCATCAGTATTTAGGAGTCTAAACTTGATAATGGCAGCAAGGTCCAAAATTGGGATACTTAATTCCAGCTTCCAATTCATAAACTTGACAGTTGTCACTACAATTTGTGGCACTTGGTGATGCCAATTAAGGTGACTTAAAGCTCTCTTCCCCCCCCAGAAATCCATGCCTGACTACCCTAGCCTGTATCTCTTGTGTTTATAAATTACAACTGGAACTGCATCCACAGGACTCTCATTGACTCAGTTAAGGAGCACTAAAATAATTCCTCCTTCTAGTTGAAATCCTTATCTGTATTTGTGTAAATTATTTTGGGGAATATTAAGTTATTGACATAAGATGTAATGTGCATTAATATAGTTTACCTAATGAGTGGAGTTAACTGCCATTAGGTAAAAACCCATTTACCTAATGGTGCTTTGTTTTTAGTTTTATTTTAGTGCTGTTGTCTAGAAAATAGCTTTTTTAATTATTATCTTGAAGTGCTTACGTGCCTAGAGACTGAAGTGCATAAGCATTCTGGGGAGAAACCTATGGGGAATTAATACACTTTGTAGCTTAGAACCTTCATTCCGAAGACACTTAGCCTAATGACTGTAGGGATCAGGCAAAAAATGTACCGCAACTTTTCACTGTCTTCTGTCCTGTGTTTTGAAATGTTTACCTATATATAATGAGCAATAGGCTAGGATGACATTGTGCCCAAAGCCAAAATATATGTTCTAATTTTTTTTTCTTTTTAATGTTAGCACTGTCCTTTATCAGTCTCATCTGAAGGAAATAGAACAAGAGTTATCTTCACCAAACTATGTGTCTGGCTCCCAAATGGAAGCTTCTGTAATAGTGATGTGGCCAGTTCTTTTCAGCTGTGTGTGTCAGTAAAAAAATTAAATATAAATAACTGAAAAGAAGAATTACCTGCCTTCTTTTCTGAAAAGCAGGGCTGCAAATACACTGCTGTCCTTCAGATGCACTTGTATTCAGTGATTAAACTCTTCATATTTACAGTAGGAAAATGTGGTGTTTTTCTTTATATATTTTAAAATAAAAAATAAGTTATTTTAATGGGAAATGTTTTTATAAATCACACATTCATTTTACATGTCCGTATCTGATGCACTTGACTACTTTAAATTCAATCCTAGTTTAGATTATGTTGAGAATGGCAGACATAAAAAGCGATGAGTGCTTTCTCACACCTTATTTATCCTCAGATAGAGCTTAACAAACAAAAGTTTGACTGAAAGGAATGTTCTCAATCCCTAAAAAGAAAATACTTCAAGAGGCCCTTCTGCAGGTATTGCACAGGCTCCAGTTCAGGGATCTGTCTGCGTTGCAGATCACAACAGGAGCGGAAATACCTGTGCTAGCTCAGTTGCCTAAAGGTGGTTAGTGCTGGCAATTTACCTGGCCCAGAATGGTTAGTGTTATTTTTCACTATATTCATTTCATATTTGCAAGTGTTAAAGCCTGTTTGTTTTTAAAAGGTATTTTGTGATATTTTCAGAAAGTGAGGTGAAACTATGCCCGACATTAAAATTTGGGGAATATGACTGACATTTCTACTTTATCAGAAGATTATTTTTCCAAGACCCCTGAAACAGAGGGTTAGTGGAAACAGTGCAAAATGGATTTCAGCTATGAATATGTTGATGAATGTAGTTTACAGGTTTACAAGCTTATCACAAGTACATGCAGAGATAACTTGGATTTAATATGAATTGTTGAAAGCATGCCTGACCTAATGCACATTAACGTAAGCAGAAAGATACATTCAGACTTTTTGCTTATAGGAAAACATTGCAAGAGGTGAGGACTTTACTCTTCCTTTTTGGAAAGAAGTATGTGAAAACTTGTCAATCAGTATTACACCCAACTCAGACACTGATAAAACTCTGTCCTCCAAAAAATAATTCTACTTCATAGCTTTCTACCAAGCTACATTCACTTTATTTACTTTTCCCATTTAAGATTTCTAAGCAAATCTGTTTTCCTCTGCCCTCCAACTTTGGTTTCTGTGATGACTGTTGCAGCAGGAATAGAGACATGTTTAAAAAAAGGATACATTATTGAGAGGCTTGATTCCTCTTGCTCATGCCAAAAAGAGTTGTAAGAGTAAGACTCTGGAAAACAATGAGTTAAGAATCCTGACCGTCACTAATTTTTATTAAAAACATCCATTCCTGATGCCTAAACATGTGTTGATATGTAGTTTACCAAAAATATAAATAAAGCTGTGTGCAAAACACAGTTCACATATGCTATTCGCAAGAAAAATAATAGATGCAAAAAGTGTGTGCTTTATACCATATGTAGGTTGTTAATTATTAATGCGACCTGAATATATAATATGTTAGTTTGATATAACAACAGATGATATTAGTCTTTTTGCCTAAAGTCTTATGCTATGAAAATGCAAGAAAGGTTTTCAAGACGTTCGTTGCCTAACTTTTACGAGGGGAAGCCTGAGGCTGTCGTGACCACATGGTTTGGCACTACAGCAGCAAGAAAACCTCCCTGAGTTAAGAAACTCAGCAGTCGTAGCCAGTTTTTGTAACACAAGTTTTCAGGAATCAAGGCAGGAATAATTTCACCCTTGATGTAAAAAGGTGTGAGGAAAGATCTGGAAATATTGCTGTATGTACATCAGAGGAGCAGACTCTGCACTGCTCTGCTCGTTGCCTGAGGAGGGCACGGAAACGTGAACAGTCGTATTAGAAACGCAAACTGGGGATAGGACATCTGAACTCAAACTTAGGGCCCAAAAAACCTGTTTGGACGACAAGATGAAAAGCTGAGAGATGTCTAATCTTACTAGGAAGTTCTCTTTTAGACCTAAAAGCTCCCTGGGTGTCTTTCAGCTAACGAGTTATGTGTTATGTGGCATAGCTGATGGGGTCTCTGCAAACCTGGGCCTCAGTCTCCATGGCCTCATCCCTAAAAACCCTAACAGTGCCATCAGGTAGCTAGACTGATCATTTCTGGAAACCTGTCAGGTGGAACTGCTTTCTTACAAAATGCTGATAAAACATGTGTTTAACATGTGTGTAATTTATTTTAAAATACTGTTTAACCATTTTGTAAGTTTTTCAAGGAAAGCCATGGAAGGCTCTTAGTAGTCCTTACTTTCTATATTAGTGGCTCAATTATTAGACTACTTTACTAGGAAGTGGAAGGCCAAGGTTTAATTTTCCTTTCGGCTGAAACCCGTTTCTCCAGCCCCTACTCCAGAGGGAGTAATGAGGTTTTCAAGACGGCTGCTCTCTAAAATAAGGTAAAGCGAGGACTCGCGGGCCCTGAAGGAGACCAAGCACTAGGAGAGCGTTTCCTTAGCTTAGCAGGTATGTCACATTCGTGACAGGCTGTGGCTTTTCATTCCAGGTCTCAGGATTACTTCTGTTTTTCACAAGTTTAAAACGCATACAGGTCTAGAAAGTAGGTAGAGCTGCAATTACAACTGCAGTCTTCGAAGATGTAAGGAGGCATTCTGGCTAGGAAGTTGCTCTATCCTATTTTATTATTACTGCATTATATTTTGAGGGTTTTTTTCCTTTACTTTTGTGTGACCACATCTTGACTTTGTGCAAAAATTATAAGTCTTAAATTTTTCATACAGTAGATGGAATCATTTCCCTGCAATGAGCCTCTGAAGCATGCTGCTGCCCTAGATACGTCTCAAGCAGGAAACTGGTTCAGAGGAAATAGAATGCAGCTACTGCCAGCTTAGGAAATCCTACTGTCAGGCAAGAAAGAGTTAATATGGACTTAAATATATCTGAAAGCAAACACACTTAATGATAATGACAAGTACTTATGCAAATGAACTGTTAATACTCATCCAGGCAGAGGTGATTAAGTCTTTTAGGCCAACTGGAGATTTCACCCAGCAGGGGCTATTTGGAAGCTGGTAAGACAAAGGCTTAAATAACTTCAGGGGTGAGAGCTCTAGTGCTGTGCTTAAGCCACATTTCTCTAAATCATTCCTTCCTGCCATGGCCTCTTCCTTCCCCCAAGAAGGAGATGACAACTTCACTTACATGGTAAATCTTCTAACCTATACATTTTAAGGTGTCTAAGAGCGCCATAACCTATCCTAGAGTCGTATGCTGGTATTAAATGGACTGGAATAACGAGGGGACCTAAGCCTAAGTCTAGCCTGATACTTAATTATGTAGACTAGGATCAAGGGGGAGAATGAAGGAATCACGTCTGTCTCTAAGTCCTGCAGACTATGCCCACACGAAACAGCTATGGATACATTTTTATTAAAAGCCTTGCTTTAATAAAAGAAAGCAATATGGACATGAGTGAAATTTAGGTCTAATAAAAGGGGGAGAAGAGATCTTCAAGCAAAATGAGCTATCTAATCCCAAACACAGAAAAAGAAAATTATTAGCTACTGGAATGGCATTGTAATAGCCTTTTTAGTCACAATACTTCACTTAGTATATAATTTGTGTGCTGTTATCATATAGGTGGATGCCATTGGAAGGTAATGAGGTTTCAAGCTGATGATTTTCTTTGTCCCCTATTTCACTGCTGAAAGAAGTTATCCTTACCTGAAGGGAAAGTCGTGAAGGCATCATTAAAGGAAAACAGCACGTAACTAGATAAGTAGGAAAGGGGTTGGTCTAAGAAAAGGGGTTGCACATTCTTGCAGATATGAAATGCATGATTAGTTTGAAACAAGCATGCATCCTCTTTATAGAGAGAGAGAGATACACACATATACATACATATATGCTTATAAATATATGTGTGTTTTTATATAGATATATTTGGTTTAGGACACATGATCTTAGTTCTACTTCTTAAGGATTTTTTTTCCTAAATATATCTTCTGGTCGAACAAAAACTGTGGTTTATACATACAGCTAATTTTAAAGAAACTTGTTACTCAGAATTTTCTGTTTTGTGCTGTTGCGACTAATATTTCAGAAAAATGGTTGTACAGGCATATGACTCAACAGCTTCAGGAAAAAGCCAGTAGTTAACAGGTGTTATCAATCATTCCTCAATCTGGTCTTCATAGCTGGGAGAAGAAGATCCAGCTGTCTGAGGTTTTCTGATTAAAAATTCCTTCTTAATAAACTCCCAGTCTTTTGCTTGTGCCCGCACATGTTTTATACTTTTCTGTGGGCTTGGGGAAATGAATGGATTAGTAGTATCATGCCTCTGAGTCAGTAAGTTAATTAAAGGCTGCATGTATAAAATGGAACGATGAATTATTTAGTGGATAACAAACATGATCTAAAATTCCATTTGCTCACATTTCAAGCTGATTTTTAGTTTCAGAATTCATATACCAATAAGCACTATTTTTGCATGGTACTATAAGTAAATGTTTGCAAATAACCAATTTGCTAAAGTTTCAACTGGAATTCTCTTGAGTGCTTTGTGACTTTACATTTGGGTTATTTGGTTTCCTTTCTACTCCCTCTCTCCATTAAAATTTCAGGGAATGCAAGAGAAGATGCAGAACTGTCTTACTGAAGGTCAGCACTAGATGTATTGAGCGATGTGGATTTGGACCCAAATTCCAGACCCTGACATGTTTGGAGAATCTCTGTTCAGATTTTGCTATGACTTTATAATGAGCCAGCTGAAACTTCAGAGATCAAAACCTTCCAAATCAGGACATGAGTTTTACAATACAAAATACATATATACTCGCACACCACATCTATGTGCTTGTTTCTCATCCCTGTAATTAAGGCAACCTGGTTTTTGTGCAGGCCCCTGCAGCACAAATATTTCTGTCGATTTCACTGGTACTTTTGCAAGCCTGTGGTAAACCCGGACAGAATATTTTGCTGCAAAACAGTTTTATTTCTTTCCCTTAAAAAACATTATTTTTGTACTGTACTGTACACTCTACTCTTGAAAACTTTACTGTAGCATATACTTTTCTACACCTTCATTGTCACTGTGTGTATGGAAGGTCCTGTAAATCTGCAAGACTGACTGTCATCAGCACATTTAACTTATGGTGTCCTAATTAGAAACAACTCCAGAATGTTTCTTTTATTTGGAGCCAAAAGAGGCTGTTGATCTATTGTTCGTAATGACTGACATCCATTTGGCATAGGAGAATGAAATATCTACTCTCTGAATCTGTTTTATGCAATACAGTATTTATTTTAATAACTGAAATCAATGGTAAATATTTATAAAGATCTGACCGATGTAAGCACTGAACTCCCACAGACTTTCAATGAGGGCTGGGGCTGAGCCCCCTTAGACTGAGAAGGGGCTGTGTGTTCCTGCTGCACCGCAAATGCTGTAATTCACCTTCAGAGCCCACATGATCCAAACCAAGGGCTTAGATATACGTAGTCCTTGCATGAGAATGAAGACCGGCCAGTCCTGCCCCCCCACCCCTTTTTAATTAAAATTAAACAAAGATAAAGAGAAGTCTTCCTTCATCACTACGTAAGAGCAGAGTGACTTCTGCTAAGCTTTTGAGAGTAGGATATTGGAGGGGCTCTGTCCTCAGGTGGGAACTGTTGCTGCGCATGCCTGCAATGTCATGTCTCGGCACCAGAGACAAACGCCGGTTCAGGCACCCCTGAGCTCAGTGTTTCTTACAGCTAGTTTCGCAGAGATGTATAATGAAGTTAAATGTTTCTTTGCTCATCAGGTTCTCATTCTGAGAACTCTCTTTTTGAGGCACCAAACAATCCTATATGAAATGTACTCTGTAATGGCCATAAATATTTCATGTGTAATTTGGATGCTACCTTAAATTATTTAGCTATTTTTCAAAAATCTTAAATGGCAAATAGTGGGAAGACCACAATGCTTTTTCTTATTGCCCATGCATTTTATCTAAGGATTGGGTCTGAAGCTTTTGCTAGCTGGGCTTGAAGAGGCCTGACTTTGAAGGCTTTGAGTTCTCACTTCTAAAAACTTTACTTCTTCAGGGAATTTTAAGCTGTGCATTTACTTGTCACTTCTAAAAAGTGAAACCTTCTTACCTAAGAATGGCGAAAGGTTCCAAAGGTATCTGAGGCCATCCCCAGTGTACCTGATTTTTTTTTAGAAGAGACTGGAAGGCAGGACTACATTAAACACAGTTTTGGTTTTGTAACAGATCATTGAAAGATTTTGCACAACAGTTTGACTCATTTAACTACCATACAATGAAGAGAGTTCAAAACACTCTTAATAATGTTGGTAAGCAAGAAAAGTCCTTATTCTTTAAAATCAAAATGTTTCTGTAAATTGATTCAAGCTCCTGTAATGGTGGACTAGTTCATAGGTAATGAACATGTGAATCTCAAGCTTTTTTTTTTTTTTTTTTTTATGCAATGCTTCATCATGCTGGAAAAATGAATATAGGTTGAGTTGAACTTTCATAAGAAGGGGGAGTTTTTGTCAGTTTTTTTCCTCCAGAGGAAGTGTCTGGGGGAAATGGATAATTACAATGCCAATTTTTATTATCAAAATAATGTGAAAAATTTATGACCTGATAAATCTGTCCTTGGATGGAGATTCTCATTTTGATAATCCCCCTAAAATGAATAATAAAGCACCTCTGATAGTAATAAACCATTTTTCTTTGACATTTCATGATAAGTGTAACAACAAATAAAGAAGGAACTTCAAAGACTGCTTACTTCAAAAGCTCTATAAAGTCCATTTAAATAAAATCCACGACTTTCATAAAAGTGGTGTTGAAAATGTCATGAATTAAATTAATGGTCTACATCTCTTTGCTTCATATTGTCTGTATTTTAATCATAATTTATTCTTCAGCACATCCTGCATGTTGTTGATTGAAGGAAATATTAAATCCAGCTGAGCTTTGAGCAATTTTAAAAGGAATGAATGAATATAATTATACATGTTAATAGTCTTGAATCTGCTTTTTTATTTGCTCCTGCCTGTCATATAACAGATCAGTAAGCTTTGCTTTTTATACCTATCATTAATCTTTCACAAAGAGTCAAAAAATATTCTATAGCTACATTGTTTTAGTTTTCTTACTGTAGCCTTGTTTTAATGTTTCTACTGTGCCAGGAAAATCAGCCACTGATGATATCATCAGCTCCTGAAGAAAAAAACAAACAATCAAACAAACTTTTCCTAATAAAAAATAAAGTTTTTTATGTTCCAGTTACAAAGAAAATCTCCAGTCGAGAACACGTAGAGTTGACTGATGAAACCACTCTTTTGTGAATATAGTATTCTGTTATTTGATAATTTTGAAGAGCAATAACAATATAGAAAACAATATTTCATTATGTTCTTTTAAACAGAATTATTCAGATATGTTTTATTGGTAGAATTTGTTACGGTTAGAGCAAGAACAAAGTAATTTGAGTTGTATTCTCAGTCTGACCCTGGTCACCATAACTTGGAGAAGACATCTTTTAAGCTAGTTTGTGTTACTTCTGCTTGACTAGTGTTTGACATAAAGGAACAAATAATTCTATCACTAATGCTAAATAAGAACTGAGGTACACTGGAACAGTCAATACTTCTTAAGAATTGCACAACACAAGAATACTTCTTGAATACAATACTTCCTGAATGTTGTATGAGAAGTACAAATGTTCTTTAGAGTAACTTGTGTGACCATATGATCTCTGCAGAGACTATGCACGCAAATGGAATATACACTCAGAAACAAGCTCGTGAGCACAACTGATCAGATTTGCTGATTTTTGCCACTGAATGATGTGTCATATCTAGGGCTAGGAACTGAATAGCGCATGTCCATTTTTCTTTATGTTTACCATTGAAGATAGAGCATGTAGGCAACAGTTTGAAGAAGATAAGATTCTCAGATTTTCAAATATTATATCCTTGCCCTTGTTTGTTTAGACACTGAGTGGAACTAGTCTTTGGTGAATGAAAACTGTATTTAGGAACAAACCCTTCCCCTGAGCAAGAAGGGATTGTGCTGTATGTAGAGGAGGTGTGTAAGTGCTCTCACTTTTCCAGCCAGGTTCATATGTATTTTGTGTGTGAATTTTCACTTCTTTCTGTGCTGCCCACAGCAAAGAACATTTTTCTTTGGTACATCAAGTCTGGGTGACTATAAAGTGGCAGGTTGGTATGAATCAGAGCTGTGCACTTACAGTCTATTAGCGTAGATATCCTGAACACCAACAGTTTGTCTTTCCTTTTAGTCTGGCAATGTCTTGCTTTCTGTTCTGGATGACTTTTACACCATATTGCAGGAAATACAGTAGACAATTCTGAACTAGGTTTAAACTGAGTCCCATTGCATTCTAGCACTATGCTCAGCACAGGTTGCAGAATTTGGTCCAAGAGGTAGCCGGCCTTAATTACATATTGCTAACAGTAGTCTGCTTAGAGGTGCCCAAGCTAGCTGTCTAATGCTTGTTCATAAACTTAGATGTGTATATATGTGTGTGTGTGTGTATACACACACATATGTGTATGTAAATATGTATATATAGGACAGTTCTTTGCTGTGATTTCAGCACAGACAAAGCTTTTTCTATTTTCCCTACTTCAATTCTGTCTTGCATCAGCTTTCTACCGAGAAACTATCGCCTTTTCTGGATGCTCATCCATCCCAAACTCTGTGTGCAATCTTCCCGGTCCTTTGTCTTAATACTGTTAGGCCTGTTTCCAAAGTAAAGAGCCTATATTTGATCTTTCTGTCACACAGTGACCCTGCTCTCTATCCCTGTCCATCCCCAATAAATTTGGCCTTGAGTAGTTTCAGTCAAATTTGACAGGGGGGTACAAATATTTAAGAAAGATGAATTTTGAAATTCAGTGTATTTGTAATATTCAATTAATATGTTGTATATCGGTGTACTCAAAAACATATCTTAAAAAAACGCATTTCTGAAAGTAAGCATCTGAGCGGAGGGCAGACCCCAGTGAAGAGGGATTGTAGCAGGAGCTTTTGCTTATTAGGCAGCACAGGTCACCTGGGGGAAGGAGAGATTAAGGCACCCTAGCTGGTGGGGGACCCTTCGCTAGGAGTACAGGCTCTGTCAAGCGTCGGTGGATCTAATTACCAGCCCTGATTGCCCGGGAGCCAGTCTTCACTAGTCACGCACCTTCGTGCTTCAGCATTGTCACTAATTGTGAAATTGCCTTTACCTTGCGATCAGAGCCACAGCGAGGGGCCCAAAGGAGATGAGTGCCCCTCTGAGCTCTCTTTAGCGCCGCAGCAAGCCCCTGGCGTTAGCAGAGCAAACGGTGACAGGGGCGAACGGTGAGGTGAAGCGTCTCCCTCCCTCTCTGTTTTGTAGCACCCAAAGGAGGTGGATCGCCAAGGCTGGCTCATGGAATCACCAGGGTTGTCGTTTTGCTGCCGCTTTGGAAAGCGGCTTTACAGACACTTTCCCCAAATGGTACTGCATGACTTTCTGGAGCTGAGGCTCCACTGACTGTGTGAAGCTGCAAAGCAATACATGACAGATGTGCATTATACTCAATTATATATCTACTGTAATAAAAATGCAATTCCTTTCTTGCCTTATTCATGTAGGATTTGCAAGCCTAAGCAGGATTCAGAATCTATTGCTGTAGGGTTATGATTCATAATCTTCCTCCTTCTCAGTCTTTCCTGTTGTTTTCCCTTTTTTTTTTTTTTTCCTAGTGTGTCATCACTGGTAGTGATGGTGTTTTTCTTTGTCAAGTCTTAATTTTATCTAAACTGATAAAAATAATTAAAAAAAAACCTCTACTGCATAAAAATGCTAGGTAAAACTGCATCAAAATAGGGGTGTGTTAATTTTCAAGACAACAGATGCATTTTCTCACTAAGGCTGACCTTGTAATTTGTCCACTAGGGAGCTAGATAATACAAGTGCAATTCTCTGAAATGATAATTATTGCCAAAGTAATGTTGGATAGATATTTATCTGTGAACATTTATGTTAGGTAGCTTAATATTATTGGCCTCTCCCAGAAAGAACTGATATTTTAATATATTATTCACAGACCATATTTCAGTTAACAATATTAACTTTACACTGGAAAATTTCTGCAAAAATTATCTTCAGCAACAAAAGTTCCCCTAAAAAAACCAGAAAATATAATCATGGCACCTGAGTCTTTGTGTAGTTGTCCTATGGAGTCCACATACACCAATGGCTGAATGTTTCTTTGAGATCACATTGGCTCTCTCTTGGGATAGATGAAAAAGGTCAAGAGGCATAAAGTCATAGAGGGAATAACAATTAAGGAAGCTAATCTTGTATGTCATCAAATAACCTTTACTATCCTTCTGTGACTCCTTTAAATTAATATGGCCAGATAGGAACATAGACATGCCCATGCCTTTCTAGTAAGACTGACAACTTACTATAAGGTTTAGTATAACAGTAAACAAATCCTGATTCTTTGAAACTTCTGCTATTGTAAGGATGAGTGTTGAACATTTGAATGGCATATAATGACTTGTCACAATTATGTCAAATTAGAGAGCTTTATGCTTCTCTTGTCATGCAACTGAAATGTTGCAAGGAAGAAATATCAGCCTGAATTGATGTAATGTGTGACAGTAAACAAAACCAAGAAGAAATACTGTGATTCAAGATTTTCAAGCTGAACTCTAGCCTAAATCTGAGCCAGACTGATTCAGTGCTTTGACCCATCTCTACAAAATGTGTAGCAAAGCTGAAATTTACTATTGTGTGGTCAGACAGCCTTAGTGCAATCCCCAGCATAGATCTTAAAATATTGTTAAGCACAGTAGTGCATACAATCATCTATATAGACCTTTGGCTTATGAGTAAATGTCTCTCTAAAAACAGCAATTAAAAATTCCTTAGCTTTGAGCTATATTGCTACTGTTATCTTTACGAAGTTGTAAGAATCAGTATAAAAATACTGCCTTATTAGCTGATGATAAATACCACTTTGCATGCCTCTCCCAGTTTCCATAGTATTAAATATCTATAAAGGTTGACAAGGACTGTAAGGAAATGTCCTTTCAAAGGATAAATGTTCGATTGTTGTGGATGAAAATAAAAGAGCTATTATAATATGTTTGGAGGTATTAACTATTCTAGATCTTTAATAATATTTCTAACCTAGTAAGGCATTACAGTAATTGAACAAAATATTTGATCCTCTTAGATGGAAGAGCTGTGTTTGATCATGGACAGAAAGTAGAAACAGGCACAGAAGTGAAAGAGGCGGAAGGGCAGGAAAGTGACTGGGTGCCGACGTGGCCTGCAGTCGTGCTCTGATGGCGCGGGAGCCTCTTCTGTCCCTGCCTTCCAGGCATACACGTGCTTTAAAGCTGTACAGTTGCACAGCTGTCTGGATCATAACTCATGGATAAAGATATACTTCTTGGAGATTTTGTGGGAGATCACAGTAAACGGCTAAGGAAGAGAGCTTATCACATCTGTATTGAGCAAGGATTTATAGGTCTACATTTAAAAAAAAAAGTTTGTGATAATCCAAAGAACGGAAGAGCAGAGAGTGGTGAGGAAGTCTGGTATGCCGTATTGTATACAAACTGAGCATGATGGATGCATATATACTACTCTCATTTAACTACCAATACATAAATAAATCATGTGTTGGAATGTTATACTTTTTAAACTGAAAGCATAGTGAAAACCTGAAACTGATAAAGGAAAGATTTTTGTTAGAGCTTTAAAGTTTAATTTGATTTGCCCAGGAGGGATATAAAGTCATACTTATTCTATTGCTTAATCTGATTTTTCAGCCATCTTTCTTTCCTTTAAATTGAGCTAAAATACTGGCTTCTGCTAAATTCAGAATAATTTGTTTACTTTTTGCTTTTCATTAATCCCTGAGTAACACTTTATAGAAGTGAAAGCCTGGTCCCAGGGAAGTCAGTGAGATTTTTTCCAAATAGCTTCACCGGGACTGTGGTCCCAGCAAGTATTTTTGTGTTTTAAACCTGATGCAGGGCACTATTGCAATGTGTATGGTGCTAAAAAGAAGGGAAGGAACAAATCCCTGGTGCCAGTGCTGCATGCGCTGACTTGCTCGTATTGACACTGCCTAAGACTACCCCTGTTAAGATACCTGCCCTAAAAAAGTTCTCATTTGGAAAGAAGTGACCCCAAAAGAGTCAAGGAGTAGCTTAGGCAGGGTGGACAAATGGGGGTTGCGTTTTACCTGCTGGGCTGTGTGCTTGTAATATTGTACTAGAGAGTACTGGAAGGTTTACAATCAGTTAAATGTTACRGTATTTCTGCACAATCATTCTTTTGGCTGTTCGATGCTTGAATTTTCCACAGGAATTAGATGCCTATTTAGGTGGCTTAGAACAGGAAGAAATACTGCAGAGAATAATCTTAAAATAACCTTGCACATGGGCAAAATGCCAGGTTGGCATAGGTCTGCTACACACTTTTCTTTAAAGAAAAATTGTATACTTTTTTTGGCATTTGGTAATAAAAACGTAACTATATCTAAAGACAAAAGCCATTGTGTGTTACCCGGTAGGAAGACAGGCCTAAAGCTGAGTGTAAAATACGTGGTCAAAGATCATTTTAGATTTCTTTTTCCTGGTGATAGTGACTATGTGTGTTTAGGTTGGATTATTTTTAACATTGTCTGGATGTTAAAGATCTTTTGGATTTTTTCCAATTTTAAATCTTGTATGAGCATTAAAGCTTGAGTACATTTACTCAGTTTTGCAGTTGAATTCTCCACCCCCCCCAGGCAAACCCTAAGCCTATTGGATGTGTGGCAGAGCTTTTTGTTGCCACTTCAGCTTTTGTTGCCACTTCTAGAGCTGGACATACAGCTTATTTCCTTAGAGTCATGTTCTGAAGGTACTTTTGTTTTCCCACTGCCTACATCAAGAAATCAGATTCCTAACCATATGCTTGGAATTACACCTATATCAAGCATAAAGTGGTTTTAAATCTATGACAATTTATAGCTACCTAGATCTAACTGCAGGATCAGTGTCTCCAGTAGTCCCCTCAAATGTGCTTGCTTTCTTTTCCATACAAGTTAGTTTAGGTTTGCTGTTCACATCTAGTGAGAGGTGATCCCTCGGTTCTCATGGGTGAAATGAAGGAAGAGGGTTTCAAGTCTCAGCAGGGACTAGCTGGCTCTGGTACCTGGACTCCGTGATGTGACCTGGTAGCCAGGCAGTCAGATTCTGGGCAAATGCAGCACTTCGAACTGACTCTTCTTCACGATAAATTAAAAAACATAATAATATTTTTCAGTCTGATTGGCCTGTGGCATCCCTTTCTACTAACAAAGCAGCTAGCATTTTGACCAGTCTCTTCTTCTTGTCTCTTATTTGATACAAACTTCTCCCCCCAAAACACTGTGCTGTTTCCCTGTTTGAAGTACAATAGCTCTACGTTGTTTTACAAATGACATAACTAATCAGATTCTTAAGGGGGGGGGAATCGAGACAGCTAAAACATATTCATTACTATGAGTGTTGTGCAGGCTGCATTTTTTTTCCTCACAAGATTGATTAATTAAATATTTATGAAAGAGAAACACCTGGCACTCTTCCATAAACAAATAGGTCTCCTGTGGGTTTGCAACAGCTGAGGAGAGTTTTGAGGGACCACAGGGATCTGTGAGTAAAGACTTCCTCACAGCTTGAGTTCTTACACATTGCTGTTTCTCATAAATATGCACCAACATACAAATAATTTCAATTTTGAAGACAGAAAGTGCAATATCAACAGATGAAATCCAAAAGACAGCCAAAGAGAAAGGTGAGGATTAAGCAGAACAGAAATACTCTAGGTGGGGAGGCTGGCTCAGTTTTATTTATTGAAGAAAGGTCTAATGCTAAACAAGACCAAAGAACCGAGGCCCTTTTCTTATGGTATTTGGCTAGGGCTGCTGGTTAAATGCTGAAAGCTGTAGGCTGAAGACATCTGTTGAAATCTAAGGGGCAAGGGGTAAGAAATTATGCAAGACACCTAAAAGTGGGAACTTCACTCTGTTCACTGTTTTGGCTGCTCTTCCAGATGGATCTACTCCTTAGACACTTCCTTGAGTCTTCATCTTCAGGGGAATGTTTTCACTGGTATGTCATACTTTAAAAATAAAAATAACTGTGCCACCGACTTCAGATACACCTGGGCTGGTGTGATTGCTTTTATCGGCCACTGCTTTAGCATGGTCAGCTGCCTACAGCTGATTGTCTGAGTTCTTGGGAGTGGGAATAATGTAGCTGTTARCGTCAGATTCTTGTGTAATGTGTTTTACATGTGCTTACATGCCATGTGCTGTCTGTGTGTTGTGTTATACTTGATCACACTCCAACTGTAATTTTTGTTAGGAAATCTTAGAAACCTGCCAGCTGCACTGAAACTCTGAAATGAAAGGTTCAAACTACATGGGAAGATGATCAAGACCTATTAAATGTTTTGTGTTTCTGAGGCTGAGCTCTGAAATTACTTGTTCTGGTAACAGTTTTGTTTTCAGATATTGGTCAAATGTTACTTTCTTTCTCAATTTCAGATACAGCAAAATATCTAGGTTCTCAAACTTTTAAAACTCAAATTTTTTACATCTTACATTAATTTGGTTTTCCCCTTTACAAGAGTTAGATAAATATTGGGGAAAAAACTGTATCTTTTGGTATTTTTAAGTTCTGAAACAGATTTTTTTTTAATTATTAAAAAAGGGAAAATGTGTTTTCTGAGAGTTTAAATTGTTAATCATTGAACTAATACAGATCAAATTTTTTTGGTCAACAGATTTTTTTTTTTCCCCACTCAATATAATGCATTTGAATGGAATATTTCTGAGCTGTTAATTGTTTCAAGTATTAAAGTTGAGAGGATCATAAACACCTCAGTCTATTTATAAAAAGAAAAAGTGAAGCTTCTTGAACAAAGTTCTGCAAATCAGTCAACACAACTGGTTTATAGTGATAGTAGATTCAGGTGATGTGGATTATAAAGGTGATGTGGAGATAAATTAGCATTGTGTTTAGTATTGAGATAGGTTGTACCTTGTCTTCTAGGTGACCTTAGTAAAGTGAAATAGTATTGTTGCTGATGATGTGAAATTTGGTCAAAAGGCTAATGAAATCAATAGACATTTTTTTTCATGACTGCAATATATCGTAGATGAGATCTTACGCTTCCTTCTCTTGTATCGTGCAAAACATACTTCTAGTGTACGAGGCTTTGGGGAAGGTTTACTCATACCAAATGCAGGATCACCTTTTATATAACACCTCTTTTTGCCATGTTAACCAWGTTATTTTTTTATTAAATTTAATATATGTTTTCCCAGAAGTGATAAGCATTTATATGTAGTTTATCTAGATATATTAAATTTTTAAGAGGATGTTACTAGACTAGTTTAATCTAAAGCAGACCTCTTACATACCTGCAGTTTCATTTGGCTTTCCTTAGGCATCTATAATAACATTATAATACATTCCAGGTTTAACCTGCTCTTTTTTGTTTTTGCTTGTTTTTTCTTTTTTTTTAATTAAAGGTGTTGATCATATATTTCATAGAAAACTAAAATCATTCTTTGAAATTAATGGGGATACTAGGTGCCCAAGGATTGGAGAATTGGATCCCTAACCGTCAAAAATGTCTTGTAATTGTATATGGTGAAGGTTTTAAATGTCCTGACTAGAAAGAATATTAATACTGAGTGGTAGCAGATAGATCATGATTTAATAAAATGTCTTTATTTCCTGCTAACCAAAAATGATCAGAGGATTGTTTAAAAAGGATGAACCATAGAAATCACCTTGTTAGATATAAATACTTAATAGCATCCATTATAATGAGATAAAAAGTAATGGTTGTAAGGTCAAGTGTGAGAAGGAGAGAGTTCAAAGACAGTGTAGACCCTTCAACATAATATAACCTAGCTTTAAAAGGGAGAGAGGAAATGCATTGCTTGATGAGAGGAAAAGCCTCATGTAAGCTTGATAAATATTCAGGGTTTGTGTGTAATGAGAAATGGAATCTGATAAATGAAATGTCATGGTAAAATCATTTTAATCAATAATGGAATGTGACATTATTCAGACCATAGTAATAAGTCTTCTCCTTCTTATTCTTTCCCTGTGGTATGCTTTCCTTCCATTTTCTTTTTTAAAATAACTTTTTTTTTTTTTGGTTTAACTTGAGATTGCTTATGCTAATGTAATGTTGTTATACTTCTTGCAACCTTTCTTCTGCAGCTAAAATACTGAATGTGTAATGTCAGAATTCTAGACATAAAYGAAGGGAAACAGATGTAGTACAGGAAGACACAGCATTTTCTGGGAATATTTATCTATTCAAAATATAATTTTTTGCCTCCGCCCCCCAATTTTGGTACTTTTAAATTTAGAATTGGGACTGGATTAGAGTGGGTGCCTTATGTGTGTAGGGAATGCTTGTTCAGATGGTAGGGTAATGTAATAATACCAGTGTAAATAACTGTGGATAAATTATGTACTATTGCATAGTAGTTGTCATTTACTTTATTGCAATGTTTATTTTAGCATAATAAAATGAGATATTTATTTTTCATTATTGAGATCTTGTGTTCTGGCAGTAAAAAAAATGATTTTATAATGCCTGCTGATGATAATGCTTTGCTATCCTTAGGGACCCTTTTATCTGAAAACCCTGAAGTTCATTTTGAACATTGAGCAGATAAAGTCTGTCAGTTTATCTTCGTGATTTTATAGAGAAAGTAATTGAGAGAGACCACTGTTACTCAAGGTCACATAGAAAGCCTTTGACAAAACCACCACTGAGTTATCTTGACTCCTGCTTTGGCCCTTCAATCCTAAGACTACCTTATCGTGGACCTCCCAACCCAGCTTCTGGAGCATGCAAAAGACACAAATCCGAATATTGCACTCCTTTCAGTCATTTGTGGGCTGAAGCTAGACTGGGAGAAGTAACCCACACAACTTCTAAAACGGGACAGGCAGAACATACCTCCTGCTACTGTGTTGTTTTTTTTAAAATCTATCTCCCTATACATGTTCTATGAATGTCACAAACTTTTCAGTTAAATAAAATGCTGCTGTATAGTATTTTACCAAAACAAAACAGTTGATAAAGGGAAACAAACACATATTTATCTATCTTTGTTTGTTTGATTGTTGGTRGCTTATTATTTGGCAATGCTTGAAYTGATCTTTATCCTTTACTATAGCAACAGCATGGACTGAATATGGTCCATATATCAATATCAGATGTTTATTTTTGATTGGATCAATTTGGCTTAATGTCATTCATATCATTAACATTTTGCAGAAATAATATTGATGGAAGTTATTGATCCCTCTTGCAGAAGCCATTGTATCAGTTGTGTTGATGGCTTACAATTGTTTGATCATACATTAACCATAACAATTGTTTGATATAGCCTAAACACGACCAAAGCCAAGTAATTGTTGATGGAGACATTAGGGAATGAAGTCCAGATCCAAGAATGGATTTTAAAGCAGTAGGCTTTGGTAAGCATGCTTCCAGCCTCCTCAAACACCTTGCCTCTTTCCTAGGCCTATTTTGCTGTATAGGGCACAAAAAAAAAGATAATGATTTCCTCTGTTGAAGATCAGGGACAGCAGAGCAGCAGCCACAAAGAACGTTTCTCATTCAAGGGAGGGGGTGGTGCAAGAGATGTCCCCATCTTCCCTCTCTACCAAGCTGAGGCACCAGCTCAGCCCAAGCAGAAGCATCTGGAGGAGAGAGGAGCCCTCTTCTCTAGTCTTCCTCCCTGCATCCCATCTGGGCTCTGGGCCTCAAATCTGGAGGAGAAGCATCCCAGAGGTGACTTCTTTCCCAGCCTTCCAGTTTCTTTCAGATTGTAAAGACTAGTCCTCCCTATTTCTCTCCACTAGAACAGTTTTTCTGTACTTTTCACCATCCATATGCTGACACTGGGTGCAAGTGGATTTGCAAGTGTATGTATTTTTTTTTCTCCAGAATGTGTAATACTATGTAAACACACATATACAAGAAAAGTAAAATCCCGTTTTGACAGGTGTACAACACTGCCCAGTGCCCCAAAGGGATACAAGAACATTTTTAGCTGGCTAAAAGGAAAAATAGTATCTATACTATGGCAAATTAGTATGTCTTTAGGGACCTATACAGCCCACTAAATATTTTCTTCGTATTTTCTGACTTTGGACAAGTATCTTCAGGATATTTCTGTCTATAACTATCTTTAATCCTTCTGTTTAGAGAAAGTAGTGACACTTTTTTTAAGCTTACATATAAAGAGCCATGTAGCTTGAAGATTCCTATCACAAAATAGGTAGAGCAAAAAATATTAATATAGGATTCTGCATATTATTTTGCAACAAGGATATTTAAAAATCAGTGGGCCTTACTGAAGGTCTCGGTACTCCGACAATCCTGTTATTGATGATCCTCAAGTTAAACAGAGTACATATTTTCATGATATAACAATACGTATTGCTCAGTGCTGGTATTTATTTTTTACTCTGTTATAGGGGATAGGCTAAGAAGAAATGAAATAAACTTTCACTCTTAGGAGGYGGGTATGATTTCTTCAAGTTCTTTTGTTTTCATTATGTGAAAGATCATTTGTAATATACTGGAAAGATGAAAAGCTTTCTAACTTTAAAATGTAATTCATTAAACTAAAAAATGCTTTTCATGTTATGGGTAGTTTTCATGTTTCAGATGTGCCAGTTCTAGGAAGCGCTGCAAATATGGGAGTAATTAAAGGTTAGGGCTTAAGCTTAAAGGTAGCTTATATGAAAACCAGCAAATATTTGAGAAGAGTAACTGTATAGTATTTAGGTATGTCCTAAATACTTGTTTGTATAGGAGTTAAGGAATGCTATTTTTTTCCATTTATTTATTTATTTTTAGATTTGAAGACTAAACTCTTGTGAGGAAGTCTGCATAGACATGTGAATAAATATATGTAATGAAGAAACAGAAATAATATATTAAATATGTATCTATGTACCTCAGCATCAGGACATTACTCTTGTGATCTAGTACAGTTAAAATTCTCTCCCCGTTGTCTAATCCAAGCATTCTTTCTTAAACTCTGAATGTGCTTAGAGAGTGTGTTCATGGTTGGTTATCAGCCACTTAAGTCTACTGAATTTAATTTGAAAAGTTGGTTGTCTTACTAACAGTGCRTCAGGCCCTCAGCTTTTCTGTTGTACTTAAGAATCTTCTAACCTTAATTAAAAGAAAAATGCTTTAATGGAAATATCTATTGTAATCATATTCTATTTTGAAGTAAATGTAAGTTAGCATGGCATTGTGACTTTTAATGGAAATTAATGCCAATTTTGGCATGCAATAACAAAGCTACATTGACTAAAAATGTGAACAGAACTCTCATGTGTATTTAACTGCTAGCCTACCATTTTCAGCACATATGAAATCACACTTACTTTACAAAGGACATACTAATTATTATGTAGAGAAACTGAAGCTCTCTTAAAATTCAGTATGCAACTTATGATCTGCTAGCAAAAGACTATCAACTTTTTAGGGGATCTTACAGAGTATGATAATTGCTAGCCAGGGCTATTATTAGGATATGAGATAAGTGATAACTCTAACCTTCAATTGCTGTATGAATTGGATTAATTTTAAAGTACTGGTCTGTATATAGATACTTTTTGATGAAGTTATCAGAAACAGCAGTTCTTGTTTTGAAGCTGAAAATGAACCTGAGCATGACTTCATGAATTTTTCAGTATACCTTTGATAAAGCTGTTATCTAAATTTGAAACATGGATTTGAGCATGTGGTTGCACATTGTGTATAACAGGTTACTTTTAAGAGTAGGTGCTGTAAAGAAAATCAGAGCTGAGCTCTGTGACAGATTAGCTTCATTGACTTCAACAATATTCTGATAGGTAATCCCAGTGATTAACATCCGTTCAAAGCAGCTCATCTGAATTAGTCCTGGGAAGAGCCTCTCATTTTCCCCATTGACTATAGTTATCTTTCGTGAATACCTCCCCTTACTTGCTTTGGCCTTTAAAGAATAGCATAGAGGCAAAGATGCCTGGCTCAATTTCCCTTACTTGGAGTAGACATTGAGGTGGAGAAGTAGTTTACTCAAGCGCTGTGAAAGCGCTTAAAATTTCAAGGATTAATTACAGTTGAATGCTATGATTGAAAAAGAGACTATTTTTGTCAGCAGCGACTTCTGTGTTAAAACTGATGTTACGTGAGCTTAGTTCTTCAAAGCACACAAATTGTATAGGAGGTCATGTGCGAGCACTAGCTGCCTCTGCCTGTGGAAGAGAGACCTATAGCTGGAGTCACAAGAGGGCGACAGAAGGGCCCATCACCTGTGGAAGCCCAGCTGTTAATCAAATGCTCTAAGTGACAATAAAACAGTAAAAGAGCCCATTTTGGTTCCTTTCATTTTCTAGTATGTTCCTGCTGCGATTAAAATATTGAAGAAGGGCCAACAAGTGTTCATGTCTAAGGTACTAAAAGCAGTGCTAAAGATGATGGATATCTAGTAACACATTATTGCTTTCTATTATCTGCTCTTGGCTAGATGAGTGATTGTYCTTGGCTTTAAAATAAATAATATAGGGGATCCAAAGAGGCCATCTCACAGTTCTTGAATCTAACCTAAAACTGTGATGAATGCAGATTTTGCTRGTTGTTCTCTTTTAAGTAACAAAAAAACAGGTTTGTAGTAGGATTCAGTGTGTGAGAAAGTGGAGCAGTCTATTTGGGGAGTAAATATTAGTTCCACCAGCTTTTTCATTAGGAATTACTAAAAAATCATAGATTCCTTTGGCATTTTTTAGATTGAATATTATGATATATTTTAAAACTCAGAATAACTTTTTCTTTCAAAAATTTCTATTATTTTTTTTAATGAACAATGAAGAAAAACACAATTTGCTTTTAACAGGATACAGTTGCCTCTCAAACGCATACTAAAAATCAGTTATTTTCAGAGACCTATTTGAATTTTTTTTCTCTCATGCTCTTGTTTGTTTGTTTTTTGATGAAGTAATTATTTCTTGTGAATACCTCCCCTTACTTGCTTCAGCCTTTAAAGAACAGCACAGAGGCAGAGATGCCTGGAGGCAGAGTTGCTTGACTTAGTTTCCCTTTCATGAAGTAGTAATTGAGGAGGAGAGGTAGTTTATTCAAGCGCTTAAAATATTGAGGATTAATTACAGTTGCATGTATGAGGATTTTTCAGACAAGGTTTACTTCTTCCTTCCACATCCTGCAAATTGATGGCATGTAAAATGTATGTATGCAAATGACTGAGTTTTTTGATTGAGGAGTGGAATTCGCAAATAAAATACAGATAAAATTGGCATTCAAAGACTAACCATACTCTTCATGTATCATCAAGTTGTTCGGTTTCTCCGTTTCATCTGTCCTTTAATATTTGTTTATAGATGAGTAAATTATTCTATCACAGGTTATGGGAAGAACATCAAAACTAAAAAGTTATATATATATATATATATATATATTTTTCATAAATGTTTCCTTGAGTCTTTTGCCAACTGGGTTTCTGCTCAAAATGTTCTTTTCTTTTTGATGGGGGTTTTGAGGCACAGGAGGGCAATTAGTCTAAAGAGTGGCAAAATACTTTATCCAGTAATTTCCAGAGACTTCAAACTCCTAAGTGACAATTTCTCATTTTAAGAAATTTTTAATTAGGTATCTCCCCTTCTGGTTACTAATGTTTATCTTTTAGAAGGGCCAAATACTTAGTGTCATCATTTAATAGCCTAACGACACTCTTAATGACTCTTCACAGTTTAGAAAGGAGGTGCATCTTAGATAAAACTATGAGTCTTTATATATATATATATATATATGTATGTATTTTATATATATATATAAAACATAAATAAAAACTATCTGCCAAGAAAGGAGGTGCATCTTAGATAAAACTATGAGTCTTTATATATATATATATATATATATATGTATGTATGTATTTTATATATATATAAAAAACATAAATAAAAACTATCCGCCAAGATTAGTAAGTGAGTGCCTGCTAGGAATTAAAGAAGTGATGTTACTGTAACAAAAAATCCTTCATATCTAGCAAAACAATGTAGTCAATTCCAGCCTTGGGAGCTCTTTTGGATGTTATTTAGTGATAACGTGCTCTCTACAGAACTAAATAGACCAGTACAGGGAGGCATCTTTACATGCAGGATGTGGCATAGACAAAAGCATGCTATCCAGTTTTTTTCTTATAACTTCATGTTTAATTCTGTTTCTTTTACATATGTTATACGGATATTTTAATTAGTACACTGAAAGTTTCATAAAACCAGATTGATTAAAATCTTGTTTTCTATTTTTCTAAACAAAATCCCAAATGCATGAGACTTTAGAGAGTTCAACAAAAACCTAAAGAATTAATAAGTGAGAGAAGAGGAGGATGTGGTCCAAAAACAACCTGTTTTTCAAAATAACTCAGTAAAAGATAGTGATGCACATTAATGATGATTAATAGGAGGGATAAGGGGATGTAATGTAATGCAATTCTGAGAACTTACTGCAATCTTTAAAAATTGTTACTCCTTGCCAAATTTTGAGAAGTTAATGCCCCAAAGTCTTTCAGACACTTTCCATATAAACTGTATGTGCTGCTTTTGTGTTCACTTTGAAAAATGAGTTTGAACCTGGGTCTGCTAAGCTGATGTGAGCTTACACACATGGGGAGATGCTGAAATGAATCCACCTTTGGAATGAGATTGCCATGTTCTGAAATAACTTGGAGTTAGTGTTTCGAAGAGACTCAGAAGCTGATGGTAGATTTACAGGAAGTAAATGAAGGATTTAGAAATAATAGCAAAACCCATGAACAACGTGTGTTTGAATTAAAGTGCACAGAAGACAATAAACATAAAGATGCTTTTTGGAGCCCGCCCCCCGCCAAGTGATTCTAGAGTACATCCACCATCTCCCTACCTACTCACCTCTGTGACTTATTGTAATATCTGGGAGTGCAGATTCTTGGCTTTCGGGACATATTTAATTCCGTGTCAATAGGTTTCTTAGACCTAGTTTCCTTTTTCAGGAAAAACTTAACCTGCTCATCTTCCTTTCCTCTCAGAAAACCAGCCTGTTGGTATAACTGTATGTAAAAAATCATGTATTTTCAGAGGGTGTATTTACACAAAATCAGGCCCTGCAAAGGGATTGTGGTTGGTTGGGGATTTTTTTGAGACTGCAAGTAGATATGCACAGAAAATCATTCCCACTACCAAATTTCTCCTCACTGTTTCCACCCAAATGGTAGAGTTCTTAAACACAAACTAGTTCTTACTGCAAATATTTTCTAAATTTGTGTGGTTAACTTGACGTTTTCACAAGAGAAGAGTAATTAGAGCCATACAATCAGCGCCCCCTCCTCCTCCCCTCCTTTGGTGCRACAAGAAACCAAACTGGTAGATTTAATTTTCATGTTTACAATCTGTTTTCTCTCTCCACCASTTTTATAGAAGTGTTTCTTATGTGAATAATTTACTAAAGTAAAATTATCCTGTTCGGTACAGCTCCCAAGACTTCGTATGACTTTTTGCTTTGAATTGGTTGCATCAATGGATTCCCACTGATTCCTTTGTTACGGGTCAAATTGAAACTGCCATTAAGGGCAGAGTTTGGTGTTTCCTGTCACCACTCTCCCCGAGAACTCGCAGTGCCCAGCTGTCCCATTGCATATGTACATTCCTTATCCCAGGGTGATGGCAATAACAGGATTAACGTTCCCTCCATTCTGCGGAAATAGATTGTGCAATCTGTCTGTTGGCTGGTTTCCTTGCTTACAGTGCAACTTTCAACATGGTAATGAAAACTCTTGTTTTTGTTATGTTATAACAAACTTTTGAATGGAGTGTTTTATGCCATAGCAGAAAGTAAAAGAGAAAATCTGTTGCCCATAAAATTTAGAAAAATATAAGCAACTTAGTTGCACTGTTTTTGTGGAATCACAGATTTATTGTTCTTGTCAGGGAGAGCAATTTGATAATGTTGACAACTTCCTGCACTGCAGAGGTCCTTTAATTTCACCAAGGAGTTTTTTTCAACAGGCTGAAAACTTCCTATATAGTTAAAGCATAACTATAAGATATGACTCTAAGGATTTCAGTTGCCATCATAGCCCGAGGAAATTCTTTACTGTGATTTTACTAACTTTTCTGGTTTTTTGGTTTTTTTTTTTTGGGGGGGGGGGTTTTTGTTTTTTTGTTTTTTTTTTAGCTTTCAGCCATTGGATCTCTGTTACCTTTGTATTTTAGACTGAAAAGCTTTGCCCTATCAGAAATATTCTATCCTATCCACCCACCAATGATAACAGGGAAAAAATGATTGTAATGAGTAAGATTTAGGGATTTACTCTGTTCCACTGGAGTGCAGCATGGGAGATCATCAAGGACAGCTTAAGAAGGATGAGTGGTTTTTTTGAACTTGCATACCTTCACTAGGTATTTGTTTTTTTTCAGGGAATGAGTAGTATACATCTGTTTGCTATATGTTTATGAAAGATTTTCAAGGATGTGCTGAATGCATGCTCTTTGTAAAGAGTAGCATAAGAAAATTGTAGATAAATGGTATAAGAAGGTTTGTTAATGCTTGTAAATGATTCAAAATTCATTACCTCTTTTAATACACAGGCAGTGGAGAAATCTCCTGCCTGCACATTAGAGCAAAACTTTGATGCTCTGCTCTAACCACTTAGTGCCACAGCCACCAGAGAATAGTAATGATGCAAGACTAACTGATGTTTCKATCTTCTCTGAAGGCAATACAAATATGTTCTCCAAAGTTAGGTGACATTGATAGAGAAAACAAAGAACTTGTGCTGCAGTCATTATTCTAATAACATCCATTGGTAGAGTTGCTTCTCTGTTATTATGAGCCATGTCTTGGCTGGGAAGTTTGCAAAAATCAGACACTTGAAATAAGTAATGAAGCTTATCAGAATATAGGAGGAGATGCTGCTTGGAATGGAGCACTTAAAGGAGCTAATCCCGCGCCCAGTGTATCTGCTAAAATGCTATTAATCTTAAGCATTAGGACAACACTTACAGAAAAGCAAAGAAAATCATTTCAGCAGATGAAGGTGGTTTGGTTGTTTGGTTTTTTTAGAGTATTTCTGATGGAACTTTGTTACATTTTCATTAGGAAAGGGCTTCCTTAAAATTTACCACTCTGAGGCTTTACCTCAGGATAAGAGCAGGACTGAATTTTACTTTCCAAGTAAATAGCCCTTGCAGCAGAGGGCAAAATGCATGCGTCCATATGTTATTTTGAAAACTGACTTGCTTTACTCCTGTGTTCTTGGAGATGTCTGTGAAGGTCAATCAACAATTTTTCAGCTGTGGACTGAGTGGATCTACAAGGACGGCTGCAGGCAGCCACTCCCCCACTTCTCTCGTGCTCTGCCTTTCAGCACTGAACTGTTCAGATTTACACCAGGTCTGGCTGTTTTGCTAGACTGGTGCAGTAAGCAATTTAAAGGAAACCTTACTGCAATATCCACATGAGTATTTATACTCAAGAGCCTGAATGTATGCATGAGCATATGTTTCAGAAGCATTCTTGGACTAGGTGGACGTAAGGGCTTTTTTCTCATTTTTACAGGTGAGGAACTAGGGTATACCTACCTCAGAGTGAGATGGCCAGACATTTGCCTTGYCCTTTAGGCTTTCGTGGAAGTCGGTGCCCTCCCGCATAGGTCTGCCCCAAATGACAGAAGTTTAGATCATCTCCCAAGATAATACAAATAATTTATATCACAGCTAAGAGCAGATCCAAGATCTCTTAATTTCTAGTCTGTATTATTAATGTCTTGCAGATATCTGTCATGTCAAACTTTCCAGGAAGCCCAGGAGTTGGGTTCAGTTTTTAATAGCAGCTATTACTCTGATTTCTTAGAATTAGCTTTAATCATTTTAGAAGAGCTGTACAGCAATCTGAAATGTCATCCTAATGCAATATTTTGATATAGCTCTCTCATGGCATATACGTTAACTCTTAGTTGCAGACACAAGCAAGAACAGCCCTAAAGAAACCAATGAGGAGAATGAGAGAATGATAAAGAACTTTTATGTTCTTTCTCATTGCACTAATTTCAGCTTTGTTTCTTGGGTATTTTCAGTTAATTTCTCTCCTGTTGAGATTTTCTGACATAAATGATGAGAACTCTCAGTGCACTCTTTAGTAGTATATTGGAGTCCTGGAAAAAAAAAAAGTAGTGTTTTTCTTAGTCTTCTATGAGCATTTAGCATATCTTCAAATCAGGTTTTAATAATGGAGAATTATTCATGTAATGTAAAAGATCCGAAGTCTGAAAACATACAGCTCTTTATTTTACTATGTTTTCATCTACCGTGACCCTGAACACTTGAATTCTGCTTTCAAGCTTATTTCCAAGTTAAGAACATTCAGGATTATTATTATTATTTTGTGATTTCATGTGTAGGGGCAATCATGCTTGTAAAATGGTATATACAATTATTTGCCAGGCAAAAATAGTGAGGCAGCCAGGTACAAATGAAAAAATAAAATACATTCGCTCTTGCATGGAGATCTTGCACTTATTCTAACATGCATTTGGTCACTGAGTGTGCTGTGAATTAAAGCTCACCTACATACAAGCTTGATATGTGCATTCATGGGCTGCAGGAATTTAAGCAGTGATGGATGTGTTACTCCATGTATGTACAAGTAAGTGATGGTAAAGTACATTGCAAAATGAATTTTCTTTGTGTGAGAGCTATGTCGTTGAGCCTGTAAGAACAGGTTTTTTTCAAGTCATCCACAAATCTTTTAGAGGTAAGCTTTCAAAAGAGCTATTGGATAAAGCCAAATGAAATCTGAGCAAGTGAAAAATGCAAATGATATTATTTGAAGATTTGGGTTTTTTCTTTCTTTTCTTCCCTCACAATTTAAGTTCAGCTATTCAGTTTGGTTACAGCTATTCGAGAAAGCATTGAAGTTCCTGCATAAGTCTCGCTGCTTAAGATTGTTTTTGTTCTCTTCTAAATCAGGCAAATTTAAATAGCAGCACCACCAGTTTAAATGCTTTTCTGGTATAGGCTTTTCACATGTCCTCCTCCCCTTGCATCTAGGCTGACTGAAAAGGCTATGTCCTCACTTTATCCCTGACAGTGTGTTATTGTCCCATCCAATGGACCTTTTTAGCTACCCATGTTATCATTCCCTAAGAAGTTTAGGCTAAAATAGGCTGGGTTAGATTGCACAAGAGGCATTTCTTACTACTGGCTCATTTTGACAGAAGCAGCTCAGAGCATTCTGGAGTGAGCAGCTGATCTAGCGGTGTGCAGAGCCATCCGTTCCCGAAGCRGGTAGCGGTAAACTGTAACAATTTCTCTCTTTGACCCCGTAGAGGCAAGAACCACCTCAAGTGAAGAGTTGGGTGGACTGGAATTTAGTCCCTGACTCTGACCTCTGTGATGCTTTCATCTTTTATTTCAAACTTTTCAAGATCACCTGAAGGTTTACAAATGTGGTACTGATTTGATAGCTCTTAGTCATTTGAAAAAATTCATGATACAGTTCAAATTAAATTTGGAAGATATCTTCCATATCTATACTTAGTCATTTAGTTCATTTCTCCAGTGAAGGTTGGGCAGACACCTTTTATCACTTATGAAAACTGATTGATTTCTACCTTTGCTTCTCTTTGCACCACAGGCTTCTGCTGAAAATTAGTTCTCACTTGTAATATTTTCAGCCCCAACTGTGTTCATCCTTGAAATTAACCGGCATGTATATAAGTATCTTGGATTAAAAAGCATACATTCCTTCTTTCAATTTAATGAAAAATTTCAGCCCTCTTGGTTCAATGATAGACCATCATGCATTAGGCTTCACAGTTCTGCTCATTGATAAGAACACCTACTGATAAATTTTATTAACCTCTCACTTTGAATTCTTATTAAATAATTAAAATAGTTAGATTCCAAAAGGTTATAAAAATGTGTATTTTAAACTGTTCTCTCAGTTCCTGCTGGTGCTGATTTCACTGTTGCTTTTAGTGGTGATTGCATATGTAATACTTTGTCCAAGTTTGCTGTTACAGAACATTGCTTGGGTTCTGAACTGTTTGCATTCTGCAAAGAGTCTTATACTAACTATTAGTTTTGTTTATATTCTTTTGAAGATATAATTAATTCAGGACTCAGTAATTCAGGAAAACCTAGAAAGTACTCACTACTTAATCAGCATTATTTTTATGAATTATTTCCCAATTCTGACGAAATATTTTCTCTCCACAGCACATGCACAAAGACAATAGCATTGCAGTCTTGGTCATTCATAAAAATTAAGCTGAGCTGACTAGAACATCTGGGTTTAGATTCTTATTAATGGTMTTAACTTGTCTGGAATTTTATGTTTTGTTTATTTTGTTTCTTAGCTTGTTGTTCTTCAAACTCATATTAATGGCTAGGCTGCATTGCCAAGAATATATTCCTTTTTATTGATTGCTGTTTCTGTGAGAGACAAGAAATGAGCTCACTCTTGGGCAGCTTTGGATCTGAAGGAGCTAGGACTGAATTGCTGTTCTCTTTGCATGTAAATATATTAAATCTGTGATTTGGTCTGTTCTGACCTTTACTATTAATTAGAGAAATACAAAGATTTGCTCTTATGTCCTTAGATTACCAGTGATTAAGAATTAAAAATGTTATTGAAAGTAATATTAAACTTTGTCATTACGGTTCTGAACAACTGCTCTACAACAGGAGAAACAAATACTAGTATTACACTGAAAAGAGTGAATGGCATTCRTCTATTACATGTTTTTTACTTACTGGATGTGTAAAAATATGTACCTATTATGAATACATAACTGTATGATTTGGTTTCTTTTATGTAAAATTCTAATCACAATTCTATTACTCCTTAGAGATGCTTGGCATAATCACAATATATTTTTCTAAGAAATGGGTTCCTTAAAACATGGCCTCTAATATAGTGTTTCTTTAACATTTGAGGGAAGCAAGTTTGAAATAACTTGCTGCTAGATTATCATGGAAGTGCCTTGTGTTGTTTAATATTCATGTCACTTTTTTTTCTAAATACTGCATAATAATGTGTAGAGAATTATATTTGGCAATGTGTTGTGTATTCTCAAACTTTTTGTGTTGAAATAATCTTTTTCATCTTTGAGGAGGGTTTCAAAGGACTTGGATATAAAAATCTTTAATTGCTAAGCTTTTTATCTGAAGTCTGAGGGCTGCTAATTCAGATAAATAGGTATGTTGGATAAAATATATTGAGAATACTTTTGTTAAAATGTGCTTGCTATCTTCTGACTGCCTTGGTTTATTTTTGTTTTGAAACTAGTTATCACAGTTTTAAACTAGCCTCATTTCCAGTTTGTTTTCAAAAAGAAAACAGTCTCCCAAAGATAATATGACAAAAAGTATCTGGAAAAAGATTCATCTCATCTACATACCTATATATGCATACACAAAATGGCTGGATTTGTAAAGGGGAAAATCGTATTTTACCAATTATGCTTAAAATAATATATTACTCTTAGGCTCAGGCTTGGTTTGCTAACTTCTAACCTGGAGCACATTTTTATGTTTAGGTTATAAACCCATGAAATCAGAGACTTGCAATGAAAATGATAAGACACTTAACTGTAGCAACACAACCAGGCACCACTATAATATTTTTATTATGATAATCCATGAAGAGAATTCATTGCTAACTTGGGACTATACATAATAAAATACAAACATAGATAATGACTTTGTTTAACTCCTTTGCTTTATAGGGTGTGGATTATAGTAGCAAAGAAAGAACAGACTGGACTGATTGTTAGAAAAGCATTCTTTCTAAGTGACCTGGTGACCTATCAATTTAATTTTATTTTGTTTAAATTATACATATTGAGATTTCAGCCATGAAATTGATTGCCTAATGGCAAAGTCCTGAGCCTGGGGGAGTCCTACTGAAGCACAGATGCTGGAATACGCCCAGGCTTTTGTGGCTTTGGCACCATAAATACCAACGGAGCTCGCAGCAGTCCTTCCTGCTGAAGAATTTCTGCGTCTTGTTCATACATCTTGTGATATTTATTGATATTTTATTTCTGGGTGTTGCAGCTTATCAAATACAGCTGTCAGTCAGAGATGATCTTTAAGGTAGCATGGGCCAGCTCCAGCGAGGCTTTATTGATTTACTGTTTATTGGGGAGGCAATATAGTGTCCGGTGATGAGACGGGAAGAGTGTGTGCTTCTAAGTAATGAGCTGTAACAAACTGGAGCTGTTTCTAAGGTCTCCTTTCATCTCGTCATGTTATATGTTTATTATTATATGTTATAATGCAGTACCCAAATACAGAGAGGATAAGTACGCAGATTAGATTGACTGGGTCCACAGTCATGGGAGAAGTGCCTGTGTCCTTGGCCACTAGTAGGTGGAACAACAATAGAAAACAGATATGTATTATTTAGAGTATTGTTTGTCTTCCATATTCTCTTAGCCTGATCTGTGTTTTGTCATCAGAAGGGTTATCCTCATGCAGATACTGCTCTTGCCCCTTCACTAAGGGGCAAGCTGGAAGACTTCAGGTAGCATGTACTGCTCATATCTGAGCTAGAGAGAATAGAGAATTTCATATATGAAATCACTGATCTAACTCCATTGGAAAGCTCTGCTGGAAGAGGAATTTTATTTCTCTATGTAAGACTATGTGGTTAATATGACTTTTCTTCTCTGTATGCTTTTGTTTCATGTGTTCTGGGCATGGAAACAGAATAGTTTATCAAATCTATATTACTTCTGCGTCGCTCTCCAGGTGAATTAGCAATGTCCTTCTGAATAGATGTTGCTGTTTGAATTCTGTCTGAACAGATAAACAGGCACTTTTTTTCCATTCCATTCATGATATCTTTTCTCACTTTATCTTTAATGAAGTAAACATTGCTCATGTGACAGGAAAGGAGACTGGGAGCAGTTTCAGGGATTTCTTCACAGAGCAAGGCTGCAAAGGCTGATTAACAGCAACACTGACGTCCTTTAAATACAAACATGTAGTGCACTTTTTGAAACTTGCAGATAAAGCTTGATGCTTTCCAGCTGTCCAGGAAGATTCTCAGACGAGAGCACAAGTAGCTTCTCCATAAAAAGACTGTTGAAACTAGGTGGCTCCAGTGATTAGTACTGGATACATAAGCTTTATCTAGGTCAGTGGTTCAAATCTGATTCATGGTGTCCTCTTTAAACTCTTTTGGTTGTGTTAGATTAAATGAAATAGTAGCCCATCTAGGCCCAAGGGGAAAAACTGATCTTATCACTGAAAAAAAATAAAAATCTAAAGTTGTTTGCTGAGGGAACTTCAGTGAGCTTTGAAGCTTTCTCTCTCACTTGAATTTTCTCCCTATCAGTCTTCCCATTACTGTTTTTGAGTAGTTTTTTGATGTTTTCCTGGTGTCCTCTCTTTGTCTTCTAGAACTGTACAACATAAAGTTAGGGCATTGAACTGCTTAGTGAGAGTACGCTGTTTTGCTTTTCAGTAAAGCACAGGCAAGAACACAAGATGTTAGATAAAATCTTAAACAGAAAATAGATCACTAGGTCTTAAGATTATCAGAAATTATTCTCAATTTAAAGTTGAAATTACTGAGAATCAGGGGGTGAAGAATAGGCATCTTGATTTTTATTATAGTTTATCTGTGTTATACAATCTGAGAAACAGGTGTTACTCCTTCAGACTCATCTCTACTACGTACATATCATCCCAACCAGCACAAAAATGCCACGTTTGTCTGGAATCAGCGTTGCACAATGGTTGTCCGTGTCCGTCAATTCAACAGAGAGCAAAAGGCTATAGTACAAGAATGAACTTATTTGAGAAGACTACAAAGTAAGCCAGAGTCTGACAGCAGCGTTTTCTTTCAGTGTCAGAGATCTTGCCAATGAGGATCGTATACTGTGCCCATTTCCCCTTTCTTTTGCCTTCCATTTTCAGTTCCATTGTTTTCCATTAATTTAGTCTGGTGACTCAGAACTTCTGTGATGGCTTTTAGCAACACAGAAGTTGAGCTACTCTGTCTGTCTTTTTGGCATACCTTAAAATCAAAAAACGTACTCATCCAAAATGACATAGTGCAAAGGCACAGATCATATGGCATCTTGTTGAAGTAGCTAGACTTCTTTTAGTTTGTAAATAGAAACTTGAATATTAAATGCCAGTATCTTTTGTGATGCAACTGTACTCTGGTGATGGAAAAAAAAAAAATTCCCACTTTTGCATTATGGGCATCATTTGATTCCCTCATAGCTCTGGTGAATGGGTAAAACTCTTCGCTTCGCCTAGACTGGTCAGGGGAATAGATTCATCTGGCTTTTCTTCACTGTTTCTCTTTCAAAGAGCTTCTAATTTCCTGGAAACTTTATATATGAAGAGGTTTTTTGTTTGATTTGAACTGGCATCAGTTTTAAATGATATGTTATTTAAATAAGAGGGGGAAAAAAAAGAACAAAAAGTCCTGATTTTTAGGCCAGTTTGTAAGTGATAGTTGACTAAGAAGAGTCACAGTGAGTCACAGATATATATGGTTGGTCAACTAAGTCTTATGCTATCTTTTTTTCTATTCCTGGATAACTTAAGGTATCAAAGAAGAGAACCACTTTTGGTGGGCAGCTACACAGTTGTTACCACAGTTATTCAGGTCTTCTGTGTGGAAAAATATAAAAGCTAGTATATAGCATATTTTTGCACAGAATTATTTCAACAGCTTGTGACTACAAGTAATTAGACTAGTTTTGCTGTCCAGTAGTGCTCTTCTGGGTAAAAATCATGTGCTCATACATGTATAGTTGTACTTTGTTAGATGTCCCAATGCACTCTGATGGATAAGTATTTGGAAATATTTAGTCTAGCAATTCATAAAGCAAATTAGTTATATATATTAGCCCAGTTCTTTTTTGTGACTTTACTAGTTTCTCAAAAATACTAACAATCATTTACATAAGAAAACTGAAGAGCCAGCTGAATGAAAGATATCTAGCTATAAAAAAGGCATATTACTTAGTGAATGTTCTATTGGCATTTGCAGGATTCAGTTAGGGCTGAAACTCTGAAAAACAGATTAAATGTAAATGCCAATTTAATATTGGTGACTATGTTCCCATTTCAACACTAGATTACTTTGAATTCTAAAGCTCACTTTTAGGAGGCCATAAATAACTAGACGAGGAACCCTAGTTTTCTTTCTTATCTACTCATTTCAAAATTTACTGTAATGAGCGGCTGGTGATAAGGAATAACTTCTCTGGTTCTTATTTCTTCTACATATCAAAATCATTAAAATCTTTTAGGGCCTTTTTCAATGAGAAACCTTCAAAGAGAATATCCACAACTTCCTATTATGCATGCAAGCCTGTGAGTCCTGACCATCTTATCCCAGTTTGCCTATTTACAGTCCTGATGAAACACTGATTAGCTCTGATTAGCTAATGGATCTCTGATTAAAATGTCTAATTAAGAAAGTAAGTTATTTTATTCATGCAGTCAAATTAACTTCCTCCCACAAAACCAACATGAAATAGTTGTTCAAGCTGTGTAAGAACTTGATTCTGGAAGATGCACAGTGTTTCCTAAGCAGTGAGAATTTAGAGTATCTAAGCTCATTACATTAGATAATGCAAGTTATGCAAGCTCATGACACTTTAAGGAAAAATATTTGTGCAAATAATGTTTTCTTGAAAACAATGGTTTATGTTATAAAGGAATGAATATCTTGTTATTGTTGTTCAGATCAAGAATTTATGCTGTGTACAGATTTGAACCAAACTGAAAAGATGTATCAATGGGCATTAACTGACAGGATAACTTTACTTCTGAATTTTTATTGCAGAAGCAGAAATTCAGTACTATTTCTCAAATGATTATTCAAAAACTTTTACAAATAATGATTTTGAATGATCTGATCCTCTGGTGATGATACAGTGCAATGAACTGAAATGCACTTATTTCCATAGTTTAATTGTGTATTATTACTGTCAGGGCAGTCAGTTTAAAATTTATTAAAAAAAACCCAAAACACTAAGTGGATTGAATATGCTGATGCAGCTGAAACATAATCTCACAGAATATTTGATTAAATCAGTGGGACAAGTATGTCCATGAACAGGTGTGTCCAACAACTAAGTCACTTGTTCATAAAGATTGCTATACATCAGCCGAGCTGAACTAGGATCTGTATCCAGCTATCTAAAATTTCTTTATTTGATGCTCAGTCTTGCAACAGATGGGTAGAATACAAAAGTTATAATGCCCAGTTCCCAATAATCTGATGTGCTTTTAAACAAACTTCCGGAGATCCATCCCCACGAAGATGATGGGAAATAATTGGGTCTATGGGAGAAGGAAAGAAATCAACTACTTTGCTTAAGAAATGCACAGTTAATTGCACTTAAGAAATGGACTGCACAAACTAAATGAGGGCTTTAAGGATGTGAATTTACTGTGCAAGTGTGGCAGCCAAATTATCTATCCATGGATTTAGGAGTCCCTTAATACTCATGGGGTGATGGACCATAATGGCTCTTAGGAGCTATTAAATCCATCAGGTCAAAAACAACTTCACATGACAAGTTTTACAGCTACATAAAAACTGACAGATATTCCTCCAGCATGCTTGCTACTACAACAACCATTTTTGTCGCTAGTTGAACTGCAACATTCAGAAGCTATCCTCTTGCTCAAATTTTGACATTTTCTTTGTTGTATGACTTTGATATCAATAAAAATATTGCCCCATATAATAAGAAGATAATTCATCAGTTCTCTAATCCACTAAAAGCATGTATTTAACATTGTGAGAGGGAGAATGAAATGGAGGAGGAAAAGGTATAGCGCCGTTAGAAGTCAAGTTCCCTGAAAAGAAGTTGAAGGAAAAATAAACCTGGTAACTACAGCACAATAAATTTCCAATGTCTAAAATTTCTCCTGGAAATGAAGAGAAAGAAATGAAAACTCCCTTTACAACACCATCCTCACTTTTTTTTTTTTCCTGTTATGTACCTACTATATATCACTCCGTAGAGACCCATCTGCTCCTACTTCATCTGTCTTTCTGGTAACCTTTGTGCAGAGTAATGTCACAGAAAGAAATAAAGGGGCAAAGTGGAACACCTCTGATAGTGCTGCCCAGGGGTAATTTAGTGGGCCATGACAATATTCTTAAAAGAAATATATAGATGCCTATTGTGGCAAGGGTATAGGGAGAAACAAATCTCTTCAGCATGAGCTGTTGGTGTGGGAAGTTTCCACTTCTCCCTCATTACGTATGTTATTAGAAAGCTGAGGCAGGCTCGTAATGATCCTCAGCCTTGTTTTGGATGTTAGTCAAATCATTTAACCTTGTCACCTCCCTTTAACCTTCTATCTCAACCCAAGAGCATTGACAAGATCAAGGGACATGAAACAATTCATATTCTCATGATGGTGGAACGTGATACAGCAGCAAGAGAGCTTTTGCTTTAACTGAGTTCTTTTGTTTGGCGGTGTACAATATAATGGGCAACAAATGGAGGAGGGGAAAAGCCATAATAAATTACAACTATTCTATAAATTTGAAATAAGGAAAGAAGGGTTCATGTATGTAAATGTCTGTGGCAAAAAGAATGGGATATACCTACCAAGTAATAGAGAAAAAATATTTGTGATCAGTTGATAAAGTACGTCCATGAGGGAGAAGATACCAGGGAAATGAAAGAAAATTTAAGAAAATAACAGGTGAAAGATGAGAGAAAACTAGCAAATATTTAGAAGATTGTATCATTTAAGAAGAAACCAAGCTGCCAGGCATGCCCTTTCATTGGACTGAGCGTACTGGGTGTGAGACGAAGTCCCTGTTCCCTCCATTGGCACTGTGAAATATCCATGAAGCTCCTTCAGATCATATGGGGGAAAGAGGCATGGGAATAGAGGGTCATAGGTAAACATGGAGAGCTTGTTTCCATGAGATTACCAGTTTAGTGCTGCTAATCTAACGTGGGCTCTTGTGCTCGTGAACAATGCTAAAACAGCATCGACTTGGTCCAGCAGTTGGAAGAGCCTGTTCAAACAAATCACTGTGGATGATAGGCATCACAAACTAACTTCGGTGATGTTCCAGTTGTGATATAACTTCTGAGGGGAGAGAAGGTGTCATCTTTGCTCCACAAATCGATCCTGAATGTTTCAAAAAAAAAAAAGGTTCTTTAAGAGCAGCAATTCTTACTATGCTGAAGAGTTCATGCAAATTGTACAGTATAGTTTACTGTTATTACACTTTTACATTTCTAGCTGGAGTAAAATTGGTCAAAAAATTGTTGTTAGGGACTGGAGCAGTTGGATTTAATTACATTGATATTTTTCGAGGACTTCACCTTCTACTTGTACAGTATTTTGAAGCTTCAAACATGTAGAAATGTGGACCAAAAACAACAACAACAACAACAACAAAATTGAAGTTAGCTCTTTGATAAAGCATGTGAGTTATAGTTTAGCTGATTTCTGCCTTCATTCTTCCATTGCATTTAGTGATGCTTCCAGGGCATTTAGTGACTCTCATGGATACACCACAGCAGCTCAAAAATAAAGGAGGATCATGTATAAGGAGGCTTTGCTGATTTTTTTTTTTCAGTTGTTACCTGTTCAAGATTCCATTTTACCACTGAAAATCCAAATTTTCTGCAGAAAAGCACCATTTTCTACCCAGCTCTTGCAGCAAGTAACAAAAAAGAAGCTGTTACAGCAATTTTCTGAGTAGCCGTTGTGCTAATGCTCATTAAGTGATTGATGGATCGTATAAAGTCATTCACATACTTGCAAATAATGACTGACTTAGCGTAGTTTTCAACATAGGGGATGGGAAGAGTGGCTTACTTTGTATGTACTTTGTTTTACTCTTACAAAGTCTCCAGGACTTTCTGGATGCTGGGTGATGCATTTATTGTGAGGTGGTTTCGGCAGCAGTACCAGGACTGCATTCCCTCAGCTGTGGCAGCTGCTGCAAGGTACATGTAACGCCTTCATAATGCTTCTTAGCAGCATTTTGTTTCAGAGAGCAGATATCCTCAGTGTCTCCACTAAAACTGGTGTTGGGAATGATAAGTCACCCCTAGCAGCTGCTATTGAAGCAGCCATTGAGGATATTTTGCTATTGAAGGATAGCATGAGGAAATGGCAACTTCCTGACCCAAAGAGTAATGTGATTTCCAGGAAGGCTCATTTAACTCTGCTATCAGTTTGTCTATTAAATAAAGGATGGAAAGGAAAAATAGAAGTGGATGGTCTTATTTAAGCATTTATTTATTTTTAACTTTGAATTTCTATACTTCCTCTGTCTCATAGATGTGACTATTTTAGAAATGTGTGTCCTTAAGAGAGGAATAAGGACTGTTTGAGTATTTGTATAGTTTGATTTTGATAAGCCTTCARTTAAAATAGTGACCGCAGGGAGCAAGAGATTTACCAGTATCAGCAATCTCTCTTTTTTTTTTCCTTGCCCTCCTTCATATCTAGCATTTTATTTTGTCCTTTGCTGTCAAAAATAACCTACCACTCCTCTTGCAAAAGATTTTTACAATCTGTTGAGCAAAACCAAAAGAGAAAAAATGATGCTCACTGGGTAATAAATCCTCCAGGAAAACATATTTATTAGATACTCRTGTTACAAAACTGTGTCTGGGAAAGATCTGCAAGTGGTACTTTAACTATGTTCTATTGCAAGCCAAAAAATCAATCTGCATCAGCTTTTCCCGTTTTGCATTAGAGGTGCAAAGAAAGTCAATATTTAAAAGCTAAATACCACCTCAGGCTTCATATCTCTTTTTGTAATCATTTAACCACACAAGTAATGACCCATAAGAAAAAATCTATCATGGTATTTACCACTTCAGCTGAGTACAATTAAGTTATATAAATTAATGAGTTTTCTTAGCGACTGAGATTACAAAAAGAATTCCTTTTGTCTTTTGTTTTCTTGAGAAAGGAATATGATTACCTCTTTTTTTTTTTCCCCCCTCCTCATTTGATGGTTCACTGTACAATCACTGCCCTGAAAATGTTAGCTCTGATTTAAAAGGAATACAGATGTAAGAGTCCTTTCCTCAATGGAAGGAAGGATAGTTTTCCCCGCTTTGGAACCAAGTATAGATCTTTGTTCCCTTCTAGAGATGGTTTGTGATGTTAATAATTCCTCCTTCTTGATATCATCCAACATGGCTAGATGACCTCTAGGCCCCCTTAGTGGGAAAAATATAGAATATTTACTTAAAATAGATTAAATCATTTTCAGTTAAGTGTGTTTCTCATAATCTGAGAGCAATGATGACACATTATGGGGCTAGGAGCTATTAGAAAACAGCTGAGACAGCTTTCAATAAGCCACCGTGCTTCGATGTGTTCTGGTGAAAGCCGGCACCTTTGTCTCCTCCTTCTCTGCCCGTGCCGTGCTCTCACCTTCGCCATCACTGAAGTTTCTTGGAAGGAAGATTATCTGAGCCCAGGCTCCAGAGCTCAGTCTGCCTACCTGCAGACTATACAAATATATAGCATACTTTCCAAAATGAAGTGATGCTGCAGACACGCAATTTTCTTTTCTTTTCATGATGGTGAAATATGGACATTCCAAGCGCTGGTGTTTAATAAGAAAGATGTAACATATATGAAAATGCAACCCCAGATTCTTTTCAGAATCTTGGAACCAAAATCTTTCTCAGCCTGAAAGAAAAGCAGGGTCCCTGTACTCACTAGCCATTTCATTAAATGAACAAAACCAAGAAGCTTATGAACAAAACGTGTCTTTAAGAAAATCACATCAGCTCAGAGCTACCTCTGATAACACACAGATTGGGACTTATGGTTTCCAGTAGGCAAGTGCTTTGCTGTCAGGGTTTGGGCTTTTGCATTTTAAACTTCTTAGATCCTGAGTTCTGTCTGCACACACATGCTCACACACACAAACACACACACACATTATTTTCAGGAAATGTAGAAAATTGGCCCCAATGGCATGAGGTACGTTATGCAAATATGCAGTGAGAGAGCTCCTGTTGCTCTTTGTGTGTGTGTGTGTGTTTAATTATGGAAGCTCAAAAGCCTTTTGGGGAGGTACAGAACCTTTTAAGTTTTGTGGGKTTTTTTGTTTTTTTGGTTTTTTTTACTTAGTAATCTCCTCCTCACAAAGAAAGATGGATGAGGACAGAACACTGTAAAGCCTTAGAGGACAAAGAACCTATATACCATCAGTGTATTTTCTCAGAAAACAGCAGAAAGTAATGTATCTGGAATGTGTTATATTTTACCGGGTTTGTTCAGCTACATTTAAGCAATGACAGTTGAAAAGACAAGAAAACTGTCTGCCTTGAAAATATTTTCAGGAGAAGACAACATGAAATGCCTGGAAACTAGTGTGTGTCCAACTGTGACTATACCCTGAAGTATTCTTAAACAGCTGTTTTTTCCATAATTTTGCTCTCATGAGAGTTTTGTTGAATTAAAAGCTTCTTGAGGAGAACTGCACATGAGAAATGTGTCTTGTGGTCTGCTTGCTAAAATAAATGTTTTGGTAAAATGCTGTAAATTATTAGCTGCAGATTTGTTGTTGTTGATTATCAAAGATTATCAAACAGTTTATAGAGATTAACCCTGGATTCACTGCAAAGAGGAGAAAGATTTAATAACAATGCCATGGTATTAATGGTTAGCTTTCCAAACTGGAAGGCAGTGAGACCTAAGGCTCTAAATTTGTCTCAGCCCTGACACACCAAACTAAGTCCATCTGTCTTCTTACAGTTTCAGATGCTACAGGATGGATAAAAGAATTTCTGTGAAAATACACAAGTTATGGACTCAGTGCGGGAATAATTGGTTGCCTGTATAAGTCTGTAGATCTTCTTCCTCTTCTACCAGCGTGGAGATATGTCACAACACTCACGCGGGGATTTTACTCAGCTGAATACTAATTTTACTCAGCTGAATACTAATTTTAAATGTCAATAAAGTTTTGCCTTTTGACTTAACTTGGAGCCAATGTTTTACCTGGTTTATTAGGTTTCTTTTTCTTCCCTTCTTTACTTTCCCCCACCTTTACTTTCTGTAACTCTCACCCTGGAGCTTCTCCAAAGCCTATTAAAGTCAATACATTTTCTTATGCCCGCTATTAAGTGAATTCATTTTAAGGAGGACTGAAAAAAGTATAAAACTGTCACATTGTTATATCAGCTTTACTTTACCTATTTATGAAAGGACAGTAAACTCATAATGCGTACTAGCTAGTATTCAATTAAGATTTGTATTATAAATGAGTTCAACTACAGTTTATTAGCACTGAACAGTTACTACTAGTCCTTACTTTGTCTTTAGGGATGGCACACCCTGCTCAGTACTATTATTCTTGCTCTCCAGCTTGAGTTCTTTGAAATGTAATATTATCCCTTCTGGAATTATTTAATTGGATTTTATATGATGCTGAAACTAGAGGAGTATTGTAGAGGTTAAACAAGAGTTGAAATTAGATTTCAGGACAGTAACAGCTGTGTGATATCTGTTTTAACCTGGTGATACTCTTTTATTAATGAAAACTTTCTGAGCAAGCCATGATGCATTTCATAATGTTTGACACATTAAGATGCACAACCAATTTCATGATAATATATTACAGATAGATATATAATAATTTTGGCATGTAGAATATCAAGTCTGTTCCTGAAACTAAATACTATGAAGTTTATACATGAAAACTGTATCTGCCCATGTGTACAAAGCCAAAATTTCCAATTTGCACATAGTAGGAGCAGACTTGTAGAGGTTCAGCAGGAGGTGGGAAAACTCACTTGGAGGTTCAGTGTTGTCTCTAGAGGGAAGCAAAGAGCTTTTGCTTCAGCCTTCCTCTCTGTTCTCCTTTCCCAGTTCTTGGTTTCACATCTGTAACCCATTTTATTCAAATTACGCCAACATCCAAGATATTGCACTTGACCCTGTTTGACTTGACCTGAAGTCAAGTGGGGTTACATTTCTGTGGTTTTGCTTAGCAGGGGGACAAGCTAATTCTTTGAGTGCTCTGGGTACAAGCACGTTTGTAACACCTAAGTCTCACCTGGAGGCTTGAGTCCACTGAGCTAGAAGACTGTGCATGATGAGTTGAGACCCTCCTTCTTCTGAGCTGGAATAATTTCTGAAGCTCTCTCTCAGCAGACACTCGTTCTAAAATAAACAAGGCTCCCTTCAGCCTCCTCATCAAACACTGTTGGTTAGAATCAAAACGGAAATACCCTGAGTTTGTCATATATTTGAATTTTAATGCCACTGTTCAGTGTAGTTCTATTAGCTTTTCTATACCCAGATTGTCTATTTATAGCACAAAAATGTGCAATAATCTAAGTAATAAAATATCAGTGTTAATTCTTACTTTAAGATTCACTCAAAGTTTTTTTGCTATGTTCAGCCAGTTTTGTGCTAATAAAATTTTGGATTTCACAACAATTGGACAGGAGTGGCAAGAGGAACAGCATGATTTCTTTCCATTTCTGATCCTCTACCTTACTAATTAAATGTTCATATAATTAATGTTGCCAGGGAATAGTTGCATTTCTGTGGAAAAAACAAGATGATATGTTCCTGGACTTAAAGCTATGTGCTAAATTTTCATTTAGGCATTAAAAATCCCATCATTTAATCCTTTCATGTTAGTGGCCACAGGAGTGTCTTTGCTAATCTATATTTGAATGCTTTGTATAGATATGGATGATTCTCTATATATCATTGTCACCTATCTATATAAAACCTTGCTAGTTTTAAAATAGTCTTGAATATGGCCGTAACACTCTTACAGTTAATATGAAGACTCTGAAGTATGAATTTTTCTGGACCATTTTATAGAATTATTTGGCAGTAATAATTAATCACTTAAGATTTGCCCAGCTATTTAGAATTTACATCAGTTAAAATCCTTAAGGAATTTTAAATCATCATTCAGGAGTTTATTAACCTCAGTCTAAGGTCAAGAGGAAAACAGTTATATCCTTACACACATAGTGCTGTTCATTGTGAGACCTGTAAAGATCTTGTTCTGGCTGACACCGTCTCACTACATCTAAAATTAATTTAAACTCAATCAATCCTCATGTTTGGAATGCTTATCTATATCTAACCCATTCTCCTCTTCTCCTGCATGCACATGCATGCACAGTTTCTGTAAGCATAAGAGAGTGAAACAGATGGCTTTAAAGGCAAGACTTTCCACTGACTTCTATTTAGTACATTATTTTCACAGGAAAATAATCCCTTATATGATTTATTGGGTACTTTTTGAACAGGAAAGCTAGTAAGTATCCAAGTCATCTTCATTTCCAAAATATGTGTTGTGTCATCCAAATACAACACTTAGTAATTTTCTGAGGAAATAACCCTTTTTGTAATTGTAGCCTTAATAAACATACTGCCTTACTTCTTGGCTACTTTATTGGGAGATTACTGAAGGCATGTAAAACAGAAATGGTTTTGTATGTTGTCATCTAAAATGCACAGAATATAAGTTTAGTCTGTTGGGAGTTTTCTTTACAGCAGGCAGTTCCAAAAGGACAGTTTTCATTGAGGATGAGTGCACTTGAATGGTAGTTTTCTTCTTTCACATATACTTGTGCGGAAATGAATGAATGACTGAGCACATACGGTTTAGAGTACTGGGCTTTTATATATATACGTATATATATATATGTAGTAGTGCATATAGGGTATGCACTACCAGCTCCTGCTAATAGCCTTGGAAAGCTGCAACTTCTGGCATGCACTTTCATTGATTTAAGACAAACTAATCCCAGTATCCTCATCTTTGCTTTTACGGGTGGTGGAAGAAGCCAACATTTTTAAGACCCAGTCTTACGTGTTAAAAGAGAAGCATCAGCCCCATGGAAACATTTGTCCCAGAGGATTCAAGAATTTTGGCACATGTGGCTGATGGAGGCAGGTCTGCAGATCAGCACAAGTGTTACTCCAAAGAATCATTCTTCCTGTCATGTTTCCATAGTCTCCCAAAGGATGACACGCAGTCAGATGTTTAACCAAAATTAATCCCTTCTCCAATTACCATTGTGCAGCTGAAGCTGTAGGAGACAGCCAGTAAAAGCAGAGCAGTTCTTTTACTCCAATCTAAAGAGAAACAGACTTGACATACAGTATACGAAAATCTCACCAAGTCTGAAACTTGTATTTACTTTTAAAGTAAAGTACTTTTAAAGTGCGATTATCCAGGATGCATAGGTGTCGCTCTCCTTGCCAAGAGCAGCAAGAAGAATCACAACTTAGTTTTTAGTGTGTGTGTGATAAAGCATTTTAATGTAAAGGTCAATAGAAACTACTATTTAAAGGGCAAAGTTGTGCCAGAATGATTCACTAGGAATAGTCCTAGGTCATACTGGTATTACCACTGATGAGAATAATAAGCTTATAGGAGATGAACACCTAAGTTTTAGGCTGATGATTTGGTTGAACTGAAAGGGCATTGCTGTGGAATTTTTGTAGGGACCTGTGATCTCTAGCATTTGTTTTGTTTTTTTCTTGTCTTATGTGAATTGAAATAAGAACCTAGAATAAGCAGTGTTTAATTTTAATGACTTAGTTAAACAAATGCATTTTATGATTTCATCGGGCTTATGGATTTTTTTTCTCCTTTGTTGAGCTGTACAATACAAATATTGGTTTTGCAGATAAGGGATTCAATTAGCATTTCAAAGGGGTCAAATTCACTCCCTCTCGCAGCAAGTTCTTATTAGCCTATTTGGGATGATTGGGAAACCTTGATGAAATTAGATTAGCCTGGAAAAATTAAGAGACATTTATAAAGAGAGGCTAATGTTTTATTTTGATGCAACACACAAGGTTTCCCTACAAATCATTCCAGAAGCTTTGGAAAATTTTGGGAATAGAGTATTCATAGATAGTAGCAATAGTACCTTACCTAATAGAGGTAAAAGAATGCATTGATATTTAGAATGTTGAGTTTTCAGGACAACTTCTAAACTCACAGCTGGGAATAAAAGTAGCCCTAGAGCATGCAAAAGTGAGCCCTCCTTTTTTGAGCAAGACATAGACTTGAAGCTTCCAGCAGATCAACTTCTACCTGTTGCAGTGGAAGAAGCTTCCAGGTTTACCTACTCTGTCAGGAAACTAGAGGGGGTCCAGAAGTGCCATCTGCTAATCCAGAATCTTCTCCTCAGGAGACAAAATAATGCATGGTGTGAATCTTTGCAATTTTTAATGATTTTCAGGGACTATGACTTTGCTAAAAATTGATCAGTAGTGCAAGGTATGCCGAACTGCTAGCTGACACAAAGATTTATGTAACCACTACTTATCTGAGCATGTGTGAGGTTTGGCTTGGTTTGGCTTTTGCCTTAACAGTGGTGACCTATTCATTCTACCTGTCTAGGCTTGCATTTAGTTACGTCTCAGCATGATAACGCTGTTAAAATGCAGGATATTGCAAACTGTCTTTGGTGCTGACTTCAAGCTAAATTCAACCTCTGTGTAAGAAGATACAGCTCCCACAGACTGCAAAGCAGAATGCAATCCTRCTGGTTCTCGACTGCTCTATAATAGGAGTTAGTATCCTGAGTTTGCTTCAGAAGTTCTGTCTTGAAGACAGCAGATGTGTTGCTAAAGCCATCTGGCTCTTTTTTTGAATATAATTTGTAAGCCTATAAATAATCACATGCATATGGGCTGTATTTCAACCGTGTGTTCCTCAGACTATGTAAGTTAAGATAATTTATTTCTTCTAGTCTTACAAAGACTTTCTGCCATACATTCCTGTCCTTTTGTTAATATTCCTGTGAGCTATTGGAATAAAAAAGCTATTATGGTACTAAGAAGCTAGAAAAGTTGATTAGGCATGGAAAGCTAAAATACCCCTTCAGGCTCAAGCAATCACTGACTTTTTTCAGTATTTTCCAGCATTTAAAGTAGCCGTTTAGAGTCCCAGAGCTGATTCCAATCTCAAGTCTGTACATGTGTGGCATTAAGAAGAAAAGTGCTAGAGAAGGGAGGCAAACAACATCCACAAGAGCCATTGTTCTTACGAAATTATTTCCACATAGCGTGCAAGAGTCTAACTTGTCAACTCTTGCTCACCTTTCCACTCAGGGTTCTTTTACTGAACAGTTGTATATCTATGAGTGTGTGCTCTCCCTTATAAGCTAGGGTAATTTTGCTGTAGAATTTTCCACCGTAATGAACAAGTCTTTAAGGCATATGATAACTCTGTCACTCTCTGTATTCTTTAGCAAAAAAAAAGTAATTTGAATAGCATTTGATCATGTATAGGATTGCTTTTCAGAGCATCATGAATAAGGAAATAAAAATGAATATTGTTTCATCTCAAGCGAAAAGAAACTCAGCTGTTGCACTTGATAGAATAGGCAGAGTAAAGAAGTCACATGAACTTTGAGAAGACATTTTGAAAATGCCTGTTATTTATTACAAAATAACAAAAGGCATTGTTGCATGCTTACTTTTGAATGCAAAAATGATTTATATACTGCTTAGCTACATACAATCCAAAACTGATCTGTGTTAACAGAACGAGTATTATTTCCCAGTTTTAAGATAGCCAAAGGTACACCTGACTTTGCAGACCTGTTTAGGATCTCTGTGAGGAAGCCATTGGAGGTTTTTGCTATTGTAGAGGGCAAGTGTCTTCAGTCATGTTGTAGGATCACAATTTAGCATCAATTTATATGCATTTTTAGGTTAGGTATGTGAGTATTTTTTTTATTTCAAAAGATGTATTTACAAATTCAAAGCATCACTTATACTTGAGAATTCTATGCAAATGGAAGTGCAATATTCAATATTTTAGAGATGGTTTAAATTTTTAGCTTAACACTTCAACTAAATTGTTATTTTGTTTTCCTTAGATCTGGTAACTAAGAATGTCTTGGAAGATGACACAATGTCAAATGGAAACTATTTTTTAAAAAGAATGCTATGTATATGTCCACTTACGGTTCATACATCTAATACAAAAGAACATAATATTCCCCATAAAAAATATATTCTGTCCATATAACTTACTGGTTTTGATCAATTTAGGGCTGATTAGAAACCTTCTGAACAAATTCTTATGAACTGACAAAAGCTGATTCAATGAAAGTGAAGTTCTTTTGGCATAAACTTGTTTCTCTGTGTGAAGCTTTAGACAGAAAAGATTTCTGAAGTGTGTGATGACATTGATCTTGGCAACCCTTTAAAGACTCTCAGAATCATGGTCATGAGTTTGGATTTCCCTCATTCCCACATCCTTGTAGGGTGCTTCGGCTGGAAAATGTCTTTACCTTTGGTAATTTGACATCTTTCAGCTAAGGACTCTCCCATGCTGCTATTTTTAGACCTCCAACCTTTCAAATAATTGGGTGGGAYAATAGCCCTACTGATGCAGCATTAGCCCATGAGATGCTTTTACACCATCTTGCACTTACATGTCTTGTTCCCTGTACACTGAAAACTAGGAGATGCTGAATAAGATTTTCACCCATTTTGAATGGTTGTATTTCACAGTTCTTCTCAGTGACAGACATAAATATGCTATGTGAGTTACTGTGGAAGATATTTATAAGGAGATCATTTGGGTTGTAGGCTGGGGGGAAGGAGGGGACACACAAAACCTCCTGAATTTTATGAGCAAACATTAGTTTTACTGCATATCAAACTTTTGAAAGAAAGCAGATCTCCAAATAATAATACTATCCTGTTGCGGTAGGCTTTGACTTGAAACCATGTCTTATCTATGCTTATATTGCTTTAAGAATAGGTTCAGAAGCCAGTCTAAAAAAATGAAGTTTAATATTAATTGTAAGTCTGGCATTCAGTCTTTAGCTTTAGCATTTAACTACTTTCTAAAGTTTCTGAAGTTCTGCTTCTGCAGAACTTAATTTTGACAGATAACTGAGTCTGTCACTTGTAAGGCTGTTGTGTTACCACCATTGCCCACTTCCCACAATATATAGCTGGATGAGGAAGCCTTGCAAAACTGTTTTAGCATCCTCCGTAGTTTGAACGTGGCTTTCTGGGGCTGATGGAGTCAGAAGGTGGATCCGCTACTCCTCAGCGACTGGAATGACTCTGTTAGGGCAGTGGCTGATGGAAGAGAAAGTTACTGCTGCAGCCAAGGCTTGGTGCGTTTCTGCAGCTCAGGAAAGCAAGCTTTCCTCTTGGCCTCTCTGAAGCTTTCTTCAGCCTACCTTAGGTAGTGATATCATAAAAAGGCATGTCTGAGGTGATTTATATATATGTATATAGATATTTAGATAAAGAAATCCAATCTTCAGGTATTTTTGAATGTGATCGAAATGCAAGAGAGTTGTGCTGTAAGATGGAGGGAAAAGGTCAGAAATCACGCTGGAGTCCCTTGGTTAAGCATACAACCTCTAGCTTGAATGTTGAAGCCTGGGTAGAGAATCAGTACTGAAGAGTGTTATGTATTCGTTCACACCATCCCTCTGGTTTCCTCAGTGCCTTGGTTTTTGTCTTATAAATATGGTGCCTGCATCCTGGAAGGCATGTGAAAGATGGGGGCTCCAGTCAAACTGGAATGGCTAGTTTGCTCAAAATGATAAAGGCAGAAGATGCATACCCTATCTTTCCTCTCTTCCGGTGCATACTGGAAGTGACCTGTATCATCCACTGACTGATAAGTAAAAATGGCGTAAGCGCGTGGTAGAACCCAGTACTACTACCTTTATCCTTAACATGAATTGTCCGTGCTTAAGTATTTGCAAAAGCAGAATCTTTCTTATTAGAGTTGTATACAGGCACTTTTGAAGCTTTTCCCTATAATCCTGGTTACTTATATTTCCAATAAAACTTCTGGGTTGTCAGAGAAAATGAAAATAAGAGTGAAGTGGTTAAAATTATTTGAGAAATTAACCATAAATGCTCTGTGATACTGAAAGCAGCACTTGTAAAGAGGAGTGATTGAAGATGCTGTCATTGCTGTAGCTGATCATTTGAGTATACATTTTAACTAAAATGAAAGAGGATAAAGTGAAACAGTTTGGGGGGATTTGTTTCGGGATTTTTGTTGTTGTGTTTTGTTTTGTTTTTTAATAATGTCCTGTAGATTTTTTGGATGGCTTGTCATTTCTGCTTTTGCAGCACTATCCAAGCACCAGTGCAATGAAACTCTCAAAGATACAAAGTCTTGTGAAGCCTGATCCTCTCTGCCTGAGAGCGCTGCACTCTGCTTTGCACGAACAGTGGAGCCAGTGAAGGGTGGTGGTACATCTATTAAACAGCATTTTCCAAACAGCCAATGAAATTGAAAATAGCTGTTTCTTTGATACTAGCTGCATGATCAAAGTTAATGTCCCATCTCCTTCCACTTTCTTCCCATTACTATATACCGCCTGAAAATGTTTGTTTGATTAGACTTTGTGGTTTCATTTACTAAACATCTGTACAACACTTGTGTCTAAAATCCTTTGAAACCTTCTCTCCTCATTCTCAAATTCTTTCTGTCTTACTGCATTGCCTTGATTTTTTTGTTGTGTTGCTTTTTTCTGTTTGGGTTTTGGCAGGGGGCAAATATGGTTCTTCTTTAACGCGACCGCCCCCAAAAGGGTGCATAGGCGGGTGACCATACTTTTATTACATCTCTCCTTCTCCACCTCTTTCTGTCAGCCAGGACTTAAGGATGGCACAAACAGACTAACAAGAGTTGTACTGCACCGTAAAATGTCACTGAGGCAATAACTAGCGATGCTTACCAGGGAGAACGAACATGTATCCCAGAAAACAAGGAGTGACTCTAATGTGACTGTATGTCATTTATCTAATGTATTACACTCCTCTAGCAAAGAGGGCTGTCTCCTAGTTTTCTTGGACCCCTCTTGGTTGTGGCTACTGAGCTGCTGCTCCAGTGAAAATATAAAGCTGGTGGAGAAGAGGGCGAAAATGTTTTTCGGTATGCTTACATATGATGTCAATACCATTTTGCTGCCACTTCCTTTCTTCTGCTTCTGTCCTCCCTATTGCTGCCCACATAAATGATTCCTTTCAGGAAACAAATTTCCATTATGCTGACCTGTGCTTCTTTTGGTCCTTTCAAATTGTGATTGCCTTCATAATAGTGGGGATCTGTTGTAGAGTACAAAAAAAAMCAAAACTATTTCTTTTACAGAATATATAGTACATATACGTACTATGTTACATTTGCATCCTGTATCAATTAGTTCATATTTGGCACAGTTCAAGAAAATTAAAACAGCCCCAAGTTGGAGAAATCCAGAGCGTGTGGCTGAATGGTCCTTTAGTTGTGGTGCATGGCAATCTAACAATCTGAGTCCCACTTCTGGGTAAGTTATTAATAAATATCCCTACAGAACTCTGAATATGATTTCACATAAAAATGACAGGTCTAGATTTGATTCAGAAATAAGGGAACTTAAGCTGTGCCCATCTCCTGGTTTCCTGTGAGATGTTACCACCTTAAGCATCTCCGCACACTAAGCTAGGAAATATGCAACAAATTTAATAGAACTTTGTAATTGGAAATTAGCAGCAGCACTCTGCTTCTGTGCATTAGTGTTTGTAACAACTTGCAGCAGCTACAGAAAGATAAGTGGCAGAGACGTACCACGTCACCTTGAACCTTACAGAAAGCTGCATTAATTACTAATGCTGTGCTCACACGCACCCTTCACCTCTCATCCATGAGATACAATTCCCACGGTGGGAAGGATGGAGTTATTGTTTTGGAGCGTATAAATCCACAGACCCCATTAGGGCTGTGGCCAGTTTGTGATTTACCTGCTGATGTATTCAATCACTGGAGTGGCCATGCCATAACCTCCATTTCATTCCCTAGTTGAAAGTGTTCTGTTCTTTTCCTCTTTTTAACACTTTTTCTGTTGGTTTTGATTCAGCCCCTCTTACTCCTGTCACTTCCCAGTTCAGTGAGCACTTAAAAGCAGTTTTCCTTAGTGGAGGAGACCACACAAAGCACTTCCCATGTGGCACAAGCTTGCTTTTCAAATTGTAAGGTTTGCTTGCTTAATTTACATGACAAAATCAGAGGGGTAGGAAAAAGGAAGGAAGATGATGTGCCTCCATAGTGCACTGAGTTCAGTAACTGATCTTTTTGTCTTCACAATTTCAGGAGCTTAGTAACACATTTTAATAATCACAAGAGATCTATAAGCCAGCTTGTGAAGTGACATTAGCACAAAGACCATATGGATGATTGTGAAATATCTTGTTGAATTTTTAGGAGTGTGAATTTGTCTAGAGTCATGTTTCTCTGAATACAAAAATAATTCCTCTTCTGTTCTCTGTGAAGTTGTTTCCAACAACAAGCTTTGCAAACTCTCTTTTGCAGCTTTTTTAATCTCCCAGGAGCAACCTTGATTATCACATATAGATGTCTCTGTAAAGAATGTGAATACCTATAGTGGCTTAGATGTTAAGTGTTTTATTTGTTTGGATGGGGGAGAAAGAGTATGAAATTCATCAGAACATAAGGTCTTTGCAACAGGGCAGATATCGATGAGGAACTGTTTCAGTTCCTGTTTCTAAAGTAATTTTATCTGCAGTCCAACCATCTACCTTACAGACTTTCCTTACAAGCACACAAATTTCCACTTTTATGTACACATGCCCTTTTCACTATGTGCCACTTTCAGCTGTTGATGAATTATTGATTTCTCCTGTCACAATTCTCTTGAGTTGCAGTACTCATGATGCTGAAAAACGAACAAGATTCTTTTTTTTTTTTTTTGAAATGTGCTCCACTCTGTTTAGATTTTTCTTGTTTTCCCTGAAAGTTATAAAAAAGGGGTTATTGAGTGTTGAAATGATTGTAATGATAGGACATCAATCTGCATCCAAATGGACCAATTCTTTGGAAATATCAAATAAATTGAAGAAAATAGCAGCAGAGTATGGGAGTAAATRTTGTCTGTCAAAAGTGATTTTTTTTTCTTTCCCATCATCGGGGGAGGAATGGGAAGTGTGCCTTTAATTAGAGAAGTGAGTTTAATAAAACAAAACGGAAAAAAACCCTCCTGGCCTGGTGGTTAAACTTAGGTGGTTTGATCTAGACTTCCAAGATTGAGGATTTGGGGTTAATTTACTTCCTTTTTTTCCGTTACCATATCCATTTATCCATCGGATATGATCTTTTCCTGCTCTTGGATCAGTGATTCTGGGGAACGCAGAGCCATTGGTGGCTGACCCAGCGGCAGCCGGGTGCTGGCACCGGGAGCGGGGCTCGGGGCCAGCTCTGCAGCCCGTTTCCTCTAGTTCCTGGGCAGGTTGGATAGAGGCCAGTAWAAAAGGGCTCAGAGAAATGTGCAAGATCTCCAAAGCAGGCAGGTGTGAGCTGTGGCTGCCTCCCACATTTGGCCTCTTTCTCCAACTGTTAGAAGCTGATATAAGACCTACAGTGTATAATTTAACTTTACATTTGTACTACAAGGACTATAGTTTTGGACACTTGGTTTCCAAATACTATGTTTATTAGGTGTTTAAGTCTTGCCTCAAGCACTCTGCATCAGTGAGTTCCACAGCCTATTGCAGGCTGGGGTGTAATGCAAAAAGGCATTTATCAGCTTTGTCACTTTAAATGGAGTTGAATGTTCACTCCGTCTATGAAGTTTGTGTGAAGGTTGTTCTGGGGTTTTTGTTTGTTTGTTTGTTTGTTTGTTTGTTTTAAAGCATTCCCTGAATTGCTGCATTGATTCATATCAATGCTAGGCAAAGCAAATATGCACTACCTAACAGGAGCACTATAGTGCAAACAACTGTACTGTGTGCTGATAAGTGGGTTGAATGATGGATAGGCTAAAAATAACAGGATGCTTTGATTATTATATGTGAACCAAATCCTGAACTATTCTGAACTACCAGCCCCGAAAACTTTTCTGGACAAAACTGTAAAGATTGTGTTTCCAAGTAAAAATAGATTCTATGTAATATCTGCAAATAGAATATGATTTCTCTCTGCACTGGATTTCATAAACATCTTGTCACAGAAATAAATTGTTTGAAAATCAAATGCAGGATATGCAGGAGACTTTAGTCCAAGTTTATTGTTGTTTATAGAAATCTGCAAATGAAAAGTTTCTTGGCATAAGAGGGGAAGAAGCTTCAGTAGAAATCACTATTCAGAGTAGCTCGCATATGCTTCTACTAGTAACATGTATCCTTGCAGATTATGTACTAAAGCATTTGTTTTTCTGATCAAAAACAATGGAATAAAAGGTGATGGCACACTTCTTTCCCTCTTATCTAAGTCAAACTAAAATTTATCGTGATGTAGGAAGCATTTCCATTGCTTGTTCTTAGACCATTTCTGTCACTATAATACAAAGGCTAATTTGAAATAATATTTAGTTATTTATATTTTAGGATACATAAAAATAGGACCTCAAGAGAAGGAAGGTTGTTGGACAAACTCCTGTGCCCCAAAATTTCTCAGGGCAAATTATTCCAGTGCTTAACTATTTGTTCAGCTGGAAAGGTTTCCCTGCCTTAAATGTCTCTCCTACCTTAAATTTACCATGCTTCAGTTAAACTCTGTTACTTCTTATATTGCCTGCTATAAATCTTAAAAACAGCATAAACATCCTCTTGAATTTTAAGCCTGCTTTTCAAAGGTTTGTTAACCAAGCCGGATGCAAATTTAAATCCTGTTTTGCCTTCTATCATTCAGGTCTCTTGTGAAATATCAAAAAGCGTGAGATCAGGGTGGAGTCTGGTGAAGCCTGCTTGATACTACTGCTTTCCAGTTTTAGAATGAAACCTCAAGAATTACTCGCTGAGGAAATTTCTGCCCAGAAAGCTGATCCAGTTCCTGTTTTCTGTGGACTCTTTTGTATGTTCTGCAACCATTTCACAGCGATTTTATCTAGACCAAGTTCTGTAGCTTGTTTATGAGTTTGCCATGTCAGATACTCTCAAAAGCTTTACTAAACTCGAGACATACGGCATTTATTGCTTCTTCCCTAAGCAAAGCATGTTACTGTGTCATAAAAGGAAATTGGATTGTCTTTGACAAAATTTCTTTGACAAAATTCATTTCTGATAAATGCCTGTTGGCTTTTGCTCAACTATTTATGTTTTTATTTATTTATTTGCAGGCTATCTTTATTTTAGGTCAAATAATAGCTTCCTTAGCTTCATAGCTTTTTGCCAGTATTTTCCCAGAAATTAAATCTGAACCATCTAGGCTGTAACTCTCCATCTCCCTGGCATCTGAAGAAGGTCTGAATATTCATCTTTTTCCATTCTTCCAGAATTTCAGCCATCTTCTTTATCTTCTCAAATGTGACTGCTAATAAGCGTGAAATAGCTTCAGTCAGCTCTCTGGGATTAATTTCATGTAGTCCATTTGATGGAAGGGATCTACTTTGTTACTAATATTCTCTTTTAAGGAACCACCAGTTCAYATTTGTTCTTCCCCTCTCCTGTCCCCTTGTTTGCCTCCCAAGGGCGATGACCTATCGACTCTGATTTCTSTTACTGGGTTTCCCTGAATTCCATTGGTTTTATGTCACTTCCCTATCTATCTCCTTCGGTCATGAGGATTGTGACTTGTGTTACTTCACGTTGGCAATCACCCAGCTGGCCTCTGTCACTGCAGTCCCAATCAGGGGCTCTCTGCTGGTGAGAATCAGATTGAAAAAAGGCCCCCTCCTGTTGCCTTCTTTCTCTTGTGTGTTCCCAATAGGTCCCCCAAGAACCTCTTACAGGTATATTTCAAGATATTGCTGGTCTATCCAGGTGTGCGCTTTCCTGAACAATTTGAATTTCAGTACCAAAGATTTTTTTTTTTCCAGTGCAGGCAATTATTTTTATGAGTTATATGAAAAGGTATAAATTACCTTTTATGATATGTTTTTCAAAGATGTTTTCATGTCCAGCTGTAGCAATGTCTTATACAAAATAAATGCATTCCCATAGTTTAAGACAAACTCAGTATGCAGTTTAAATATGACAGTTAACACTAAAGTCAAGGCACTTTTACTTTATAAGCCAGATGTTATTCATTTGGACTTATAACTTTCATTCTAGGTATGCTGGGTTCAGTCAGTGGTTGTTTATATTGGCCATCTCCTGGAATCATTTTAAACACAGACTTGTTTAGTTTAAGTCCACCAGGAATTTGTCCCTCTTTAGTTATTTATTTTCTCCTTTATGCAAGACTTTCTAGTATCCTTGATTCTGGGTTAAGCTGAACAGTTTCTCTGGCCTATTTTTCATAACAGCAGATCCATTTTTGTTTGCTGATGCTGCCTGGAAATATCTCCCATTGTAGAGAGTATGATAGGTTGCATGCAGCAAACAGGGATGAATGAAAAATGCAAACATGCCTTCTGTGGGAGATGCACTCCTCCCTTTTTTGTGGTGTTATTTTTGGGGAAGTACTTACATGATTTTTAAATAAAAGAATGTGGCCTAATGAGGCTCTGATGCAAAGTTCCATTTCATTTGATGCAATGGCAGGGGTTTAACAGGGACTGCTAAGAATGTAATTTATTTACACAAATATTTCTTATTTCCTGTATGGAACAGCAGTGAGTGCCTCAGGCCTCCTTCTTTGCTCAGACAACAACTTCTTTGTCTCTCTCTCCTTCTTCTCACAGATTTGAAAAGTATTATGATACCAGCTAAGAGAATGATCACATCATGCTGTGGAGCATATAACCTCCAGAAAAGTATTTTCTGAGTTGGGAATGCTATGAAGATTTATTTGGATAGTATGGTTTATTGAAATAGCACCTTTTGTGAAGAATTACTTTGTGACAAATTTCTTTATAATACCTTGGATAAACCTCCTAAATGGGTTTGCCTCAGCTGTAAGATATGGATGTGTATCCAGGTTAAGAAACTGGGCAAAGACAACTGAAAAGTCTGAATCTGTTCTCTTCTTTAGAGCATTGGAGCAATAGGGTCCAAGTAGACTTGCAAAATTTAGCATGAGCAATGGTAATGATACCTTAATTATTTAATTAATAAGTGCAAGTGGTGCAGTTGCTTTGGAAGTCATTTATCCTTTCACTTGCCCACTGACATACATGATAAAATGATCCATGTTTCAGCGTTGTGCTACTGATGTTGTGTGTGATATTATGCAAAAATTGTTTGCAGTTTTGCGTGATCATTTTTACTCTGGCCAAACAAATAACTGATTTGTGTTGTTGGCAAGAGTGAGCAGCAGGGAAATTTGGCAGCACTTTTTTCCTCATACAAGCAAATTGCATTATAGTTGTCTACCTACCTATGCACTCTACTATAGTCAAATCTATACTCAAACCGGTATTCAGTCTAGCATGGGGCTGCCTCCCCTGCTTTGCCAGTCATTCTATTATATAAGGGCAAAATTTAGCATGCAAAAAGTAGCAGCCATAAGAGTCAACAAGGGCTCAAGCCTGAAGCAGAGTGTGAAACTCCCTGAAGTGCGGGCATGAACTCTTATGACTTAGACACTAGCTGCAGATGAGGCAAGAGCCAGTGCTGGAATTGAGTGGAGAGTCTTATTGTGCCTTGAAGGTGAATGTAAAACTGTGTGTGAAACTGCATGTTTTCAGACATGATACAAATGAATTCAAGAGCGTTAKCATTTGAAATATGTAGCTATATCTTAAGCAACTTGCACAAGGGAAAGAATGAAAGCAACTCCCTGGCTACCACTCATCTACGTGCAATCTGAGATGCTGTATTTCTCAACAGAATCAATCTAGGAGAATACCATTTTGTCTGAATTTTTCTCCCTAACCTCTCCGACTGGGACCATATTCCTTATGTGTTCGTGCTTCATYCCATGGGCAGGAGGAGCACACAGCAGACAGGCAGTGCAAAGGCAACTCCTCTTCCTCCACGTGCCGGTCAGCGCGCTTGGTAGAGCTTCTCATCATGCGCGGGTGATCTCCTTGCAGTCAAAGCAAGAGCTAGGAGATGTGTGATGCTCCTGAGGAAAAAGAGTTAGAGTGACAATTTTGCAAACATCATTGTTGCGTGTGTTTTATTGTAACTGGTGCTACAGTGTGTATTTGATTTGCTGTGTGGATATTTTATCTGAGATATGTAGGATGTAATCTGAACCTGGTATGGTTGGAGGTTTTCTTTTACTCGCTCTAAGCAAATATGCTTTACGTTTGAGACACTGTTACTTATTATTCCTGTCAAAAGCTTTATTGCCACAAGCTCAGCTGCAATTAMTGACTGGATCTTTCTGGGCTTTCCATAAAGGAGAAGCTGTTGGGTACTATATGAACGTGGCTTTAATTTTTTTTTTTTTAACAGGAGGAAAAAAATACTGTATGATACACAAGGATTCACATCTTCCTCCTATTTGTTCATCTTCCTCCCATTTGTTCAAGTTTTTATCACTGTCATTCAGTATTTAAGAGATGTCTTGTAGTGCATTGTTCATGAAATATCATTTTGTACCTGTATATAACGTTGGCTATTTATCAGTATGCAAAATTTTTGTAATTGAGCAGGCCAAGAAGAGAGGCTACTTTTCCTTATTTCTGAAAGAATTTTTGCCTAAAAGAATGTTTAGCCTGGATCCAAATACTGCTTTTATGAGTAGTTTAACAAGATTTCTGTGGCAAGAACTATTTAAGGAAGTAATATGGGAGTCTTTTATAACAAGTGGAGTACAAACATTTTGGTTCTAGAAAACCTGAAAAATGCTTGAATCCRCCATTGCCTGGTGACTTACCTGAAACATCTTGTTTGTGAGTATTTCTATATAGTTCTCACCATTGCCTAACCACAGTTCATCAAAATAAAGATCTCTTTGTCTCTTGGTCTGCTTCACCTTCTGTTCATTGCTCTCCGCTGCTGGTCTGGGCTGCTTCCTCGGGGCTGCAGCCAGGCTGGCTAGGGGCTAAAGCTGCAAGAAACTTTGAACCCGTTTGCGGCCAGTTTTTGGTCCTTTTAAAGGACTTCATAGGTTGGGTTATTTTCTTACCATCTCAACGCTGCAACTCCTCTCATGATTATTTTTGCACTGCCTAACTTTGTGAGGGATGGGAATTTTATCCCCATTTGGTAAATGGGAATTTGAGGTCTTAAGTGATTTATCTAAAGTAGCGAGGAAAATGAACGAGTCAAGAGAAGAGCCAAAGAAAAAGTACACTTCTAAAACTATTTTTAATTCTGTCCAGTGTACAAATCACTGCTGCATCCTCTCTGCTATGCCTAAAGCATGAGCTTAATACGTATCAATGGCTTGCTTTATTTCCATTTGGATCTTTGTGAGCATAAGCAAAATCACACTTAAAATTGCATCTATTCTTCATTTCTCTTGCTTTCATTCTTGTATAATGAGGCATAAAAATCATCAAATGTCTCTCTCGTTTTATAGTTAATTATCTTTATCATCACTTATTGCAAGTATGCTATGTCTTTTCCCTCTCGTCTCAGATTATTTATTTTGTGTGCGTTTGGTTTTTCTTATTGCTGCTCTCAAAACATTGGTCTAGCAAACAACAACAGCACTAATTTTTTTGAGGACTAATTCCTTGAATTCCCCCTGCCAAAGATCATCCTGAAAGACATTTTCTTCATGTAATATATTTTGCATTCTGGAAATTTCTGAAATAGTTGTTTAACTCAGTATTTTCTTCAGGTATAGTGCGTGTGTGTGTGTGTGTGTGTGTGTGTATGTGTTTGTGTGTGTACATATAAATATTAACTGAAAGTATTTTCATGTTCACCTTCAGGAAGTTAACAGTCACCCCTGAAAAGGGGCTTATTTTAATATCAGCATCTCTTGGCTTTTGTTCCTTGTTTGATCTTAAGAGAATTAAAAAATATGCATATGTGCGTACATATATCCATCTGACCATAGCAGTTGTGCCACTGTCWACTCTACAGCTGTGCTGTTCAATTAGGTAATTTTACTGGAGTAACTACTTTCTACCTGTGGGTAATTTCACTGCAGCTCCATCAGGAGGATGTGGCGTGCCAGTGCAAGCTCAGTTTTGAGAGAGGCAGAGCTTTACTCCAGAAGTGTGCTGTTGTTAGATGCGTGTTGCAGTTGTCTTTATGAGTGTTAGTGATACACCTCTTTTGTTCCAGAGAAAAACATTTTAATTGCATGTTACCTAAATTTATTTTACATTATCATGATTGTGAGTAGTTAGATAGACTTGTTCCCTTTACACTCTTGTATTTATTGAGCATGTACCCAAGTAAATAGGTAAATAGGGGAAGAGGAGAAGAGGTACAAAAGGGGAGGGAAACTAAAAGCACACGTTGCAATGTATAGCAATGCATATAAAGCTGTTTCCTAGGGRTAAATGAGGAGGGGATTCTAGACAACTTTAATGCTGCTCAGCTTAGACCGCTATGGATTTAAGTTTCGCAGGAAGGGATGTAGGATGAGGATATTGTGTTCTGGTCTACACAAATCTTTCATGAATTCTTTCTGTGTCACTTAGCTTTAGTCAGTCCTCAGTATGATTCAAGCCTGGGAGGCTGCTTAAGCAGTGGAGAAAATATTCTACTTTAAAAAGCCTTAAAAACTCTTTAAATCTGTATATCAGGTCTATTAAAATATTTTTGGTTCTTTTATAGCCAGATACATGCTTGAAGCCATAAAAATACATAAGCATTAAGGTGTGTATCATGCAGCAGTGTATTTCATGACAGTGTAGCCTTGGATGATGCACATTGTAAAATACATGTTATGTATTTACAGACTTAAATCCTGAAATTTCGTAGGACCATCTTTTCACAGACCATCACAAATGATTACCTGTATCTGTATAAAATGGTTGTGAAATGTGTTAGTAGTGCAAAAGGAGTCCTATCACCTTAGAAATAAAGGCTACTCATGGGTTATACAATGCAAATATTGGTAATTTGATTTTTATTTAATTGGACTCTTATAAATTTTTCTCTTCCTGTACATTAAGGACTCACTGCATAGAGCCTTAAGAATTAGTTTGTCTATATTTTTAGAGAGGTTTTCATATATTTAGATAACCATTTTTCTTATCTTTCCCCATATGTGGAGTCTATATACCTGGTAAAATGCAGTATTGTGAACAGCATTCTCACTCACAAAAATACTTGGAAAATAACATAAACAAAATGTTTTGGATTGCTTCTCCATTGAAGAAAAATAGTGGTTAAATCAGAAAAACTGAAGTACATGATTAAAGGCAACATCAGTCTGATCTACTCCTCTCAGAAGGGTTGCGTTTAAAATGATGATAACTGATTGAGGAAATGCATTTAAGCTTCTAGTCATGCTACAAAATATTGTCCAGCAGGAACAAACCAGGGAACGTTATCAGAACTGTCATCAGTTCTATTTTGATCGTAAAACACAAGAGTTCAGTTTTCAGTTTCCTTTCTGACATAGAAAGTGTAGGTCGTCTCAGAGAGAAAAATGGTACCACTATTTAAATTACAATAATTTGTTGTTTTTTTTTTTTTTTTACCTAGAATAATTTCAAGGCTGATGTGCTTATGTACCATCAAACTATGGTTGCTTAATAAGACACCATATTTATTCTCTAGACTAGGAGATTTGTTTTAGGAATACAAAGGGGAAAAAGGAAATGATCAGTTATAATGATCAGGTTGAAAAGTTAGTATGGTTTAAATAAGAGTGCCATCTTTCAAGTGGGGGAAGGGGGGAACATCCCAAGAAGTTTTCTTGATTTCCCATCTWTTATTGCAAGTGTTTCACTGCTTCATGATTTCCTTTGAAAAATCCATTTTTCCTTAACTTTTTCCTCTGTCAGAAGGTTTAACAGACTCTCTGGAAGTTTCTTTGCCCAACAGCTAATTACTGAGTCTGCTATTTAGACAATTGTGCTTATTGTGTTAAAGTTGTGCCTGCCTTTCCAACACAAAACTTGATATTTGACTTTGTTTGGGGTTTGTTTAGTGTTCCTCTTACTTCAGGCTAAAATGATAAAACTAAGCGCAAGGAAACTTAGTGTGTGTGATTGCTATATGCACATACAGCCAGGTGCGCGTACACACGYGCTGCAGAGACCTTCCTCCCACAGTGCCCGTGCCACAGTGAGTATGGTTCAAGGCATTCTAACAATACTCCCTGTCATTTATCAAATTATTCGTACCTATCTTTTTATGACTCCAGTTTAGACTCTCTACCTTTCTTTGTTATAAGTCTGGAAAATGCCTATGGGAAGTGTGTTCTTTACATACTTGGCATCTACACGCTTTTGTTTGTACTGTTGCTACCCTGTTCAGAAAATARCCTGCTGTTCTTTGTCACCAGGGTGCAAGTCAGTGGAACCTGAATCTCCAGGACACCCTGCCTTGCTTAGGTTGGATTTCACAGCAACTATCGCTAAATTCTTCAGTCAACTAATCAAACTGATTACTTGCCTGAAATGCAAATGGCTGCAATTCAGGAGGGAGAGAGATGGTTCTCACAACTTAGCATAAAACTAGAAGCATATTACAAAAATGAAAGTTTAAATTTTTGCTTGAAGCTTATGGCCTAGAAGACAGAATTTATGCATGTGCTGCATTTAGGTATTTGCATCACAAAAGATAAATTTGAGAAAGGATAAATAACAGCATTTTCTATCTAGAATAGGAAATGGCTAATCTGTTTCATCCACGCTCAGACTTAACTTCCTAAGAGTACCTTTTCTGTTTCCAGGCAAAGCTTTTCCTTCCAAACAAATGTTGTCTATTTTTACAATGCCATGAGCTCAGAAAAAGATGTTGCTATTCTACCAACAGATGAATAATTAAAAAATATAACTAATGTATAAGGTATGACTGACAAGTCTGTTTCCTGCATGGCTTTAAATTCGGTTCTTTCCCCTTGAGAATGAGATATCATACCTGCTTGTTGAAGGTTGTTAGTGGTTTTTTTTTTGTGTTCCCTACAGAAAACTTATGTGAAGTCACAGAATCACAGAATGGTTGAGGTTGGAAGGGACCTCTGGAGATCATCTAGTCCAACCCCCCTGCTCAAGCAAGGTCACCTAGACCACATTGTACAGGATCGCGTCCAGGCAGGTTTTGAATATCTCCAGAGAAGGAGACTCCACAACCTCTCTGGGCAACCTGTTCCAGTGCTCTGTCACCCTCACAGTGAAAAAGTTTTTCCTCATGTTCAGATGGAATTGTCTGTGTTTCCGTTTGTGCCCATTGCCTTGTGTCCTCTCGCTGGGCACCACTGAAAAGAGTCTGGTCCCATCCTCTGGACACCCTCCCTTTAGATATTTGTATACACTGATAAGATCCCCTCTCAGTCTTCTCTTCTCCAGGCTAAACAGGCCCAGCTCTCCCAGCTTTTCCTCATAAGAGCGATGTTCCAGTCCCCTAATCATCTTTGTAGCCCTTCGCTGGACTTGCTCCAGTAGTGCCACATCCCTCTTGTACTGGGGAGCCCAGAACTGGACACAGTACTCCAGATGTGGCCTCACCAGGGCTGAGTCGAGGGGG